>NW_022987771.1:655975-718475 GCF_902827165.1 Trematomus bernacchii
TATATGAGCAAAACATCACACACCAAAAGGCTTTGACAAGTAGTATTCAAATGTTTAAATTGATGAAATCACAAGTGCAAAAGTTTGAAAGTTACTGTCAGGCAAAATCATGCCTTGGTAACCTATCCGACATCCATAAATGTTACCAAAATGGATTGATTATGGGAATTGCCTGGAGGTACAGTATCACAAACATGACTGCATACCCAAAATACAAACTTGCATTTACAAAAAGAATAACATTACATTGTTTTCACATCATTTCTTAATTTTTGTCTTAGGGTAAGTGCACTTTTTGAAACTCATTTAAAACAATTATTAGAACCCTTTTAAGTCTCAATGATCCCTTAAAGCAAATCAAAAACAAGATATTTGATCGAATAATACATTTATAATACAGGTGAACACAGGTCGTGCAGTAATAAAAATCTAAAATACCTCCCATTAAATGCACATTTTGTTTTTCCAACTCCAGGTCGTAGGAAAGACCCTTTCTACAGCAACACTTTCCATGACTCACGAGGGTTGCCAGTCCCAGGTCCTCAGGGCCCCCCCGGGCCTGTCGGTGAGTGTCTATCACTATTCATATTGTGTGTGTGTTGTGTTAGTTTAAATCTCCCCAAACGGTTTTATTTTTCCTTTGTCAAAAGCTATTTAAAAAATAGTATTTGTAATATATACAAAAAGGCTTGTTGTCAACCAGGTGACCAAACACACAAAGATGAGTCCACACACTGAAAGTTACTTTTTAAAGGTCCCATGTCATGGCCATTTCTACTGATCATATTTCCATTGTTGAGGTATACTAAAATAGATTTATATCGTGCAATGTTCCAAAATCACATTGGTTTCTCATACAGCATAGTATGTGTATTCACTCTCTGTCCTAAACGGCTTGTTGGAGCTCCTGCCCCCCCCTCCCTATGAGCCCAGTGGCCGTCTGCGAGATAGCGAGACACAGCGAAACCCAGCCCGAAACCAGCCCGAACACACACCCGCAGCCTGGCTGGGAGTTTGTGTGTGTGCTCACACACCGACTCACAGCCTCGCCGCATCCCGCCGTCTCAGGGAGGAGAAATCGGCAGACCTGCAGCTGAGAAAAGATTGAGTGTGTGTGAACCTAACGGCTCCGCGGACGTAATGTAACGGCTCCACAGATTGGTCCATTTGGAGGCGTTCTGGGGCAGCATAGACAGGTCTTTTCTGTGTTAGAGTTTTGCTCGCTACAGGGTGTACTTTGAGGGTTTGTGACTTTGCAGACCGTTTACATGCATAAAAACCTTCATAACACACAAGGGGACGGGTAATAACCGGAAAAACATGACATGGGACCTTTAAGTGACAATCTCAAACATTTCTGTTTTGTGTTCTTTGGCGGCCTCTCTGACAATAGGTGGTAACTGTAATTTTGGATCTCACTTCCAGAGGTCCCATCAGTGCCCTGCTTGTGATTTTTCCTGAAGATTCTGCCACAATCACCCAGTTTGTTAAACTGCAAATGCAAAGGCTTTCATTGGGCCATAGGCTCCATTACCATTTGCTTAATAATACTTCCACATTTATAAAACTGCAGAGCTCTTCCACTCCTAACTCAGACCTACTGTACATATTCTTTCAAAGTAATTGATCAGATTCTTTTTTTTGTGTATTTGGTGTAAGTTTTTGTTTTAGTTTGTATAATATTTGTGCATTTGCTCTACTTGTACTTATGTACTCTTGATGTGCGTATGTGCATCATTATTCACCAGCAAATTCTTGTATGTGAGAATCTACTTGGCAATTATTCAAATTCCTATCCTTATTCATTTGGCGAAAGATAGTAAAAAACAGGTATTTATTTGAATACAAATCTTCAAAATTATAACTTGAAGCTTAAAATAATAATACTATGTGTTATAAAAGGCTTTCAACGCAAAAACAATAACAGGGTCTGCAGTTTAAGGATTGGTAAAAGCAATGGAACCAGCAGTGACATTTATACATGTAGAAAGAGTGAGAATAATAAATGAGTGTTTCTATCTGTATCACAGGTCCACCCGGTCCTAGAGGCCCAGTAGGACCTCCCGGCCCATCAGGACAGAATGTAAGCTCACTCACAGCAGAGTCCTGCACTTACTGAGTTTAGCTCCGTCAGATTCATCATTGTGTTTTTAATTTACTTCCTGACTCTATACAGGGTAAAAATGGAGCCTCTGGAGCGCTGGGCCCTGTGGGGCCAAAGGGCGAGCGAGGGGAGAGAGTGAGTACACCCACAGCTCCATGATACTCTCCAGTTGTCTCCATTTACTCTACATCCTTAAACAACATGCCTTTGGTTTCTCAGGGTCCTTTAGGTTACCAAGGCGAGAGGGGCTTCAGAGGCGAGTCGGTAAGCCACCTCCACCCTGCTGCTGCCATGATTATGGCCCGAGTAAACGAGCATATGGGGGGGGGGGAACATCAACACATGTCATAGCTGGTTATATTACTGTAAACTACACTAACCAGCAGCGTTACAAACCACACCGACCAGCAACGTGCTCCATCTGTCATTGAAACTGATGCAACGTTTTCATCACTCAATCTTTTCTGTTGTAACATCTCTCTGCAGGGAACACCGGGTTCAAAGGGAGAGCCAGGAGTGAAGGGCTTGCCGGTAAGAAAGTAGTTGTGGGTATTTCACATGTTGATCTGAACAGGAGGGCTTGACTTTAATTACATGTATTATGTCAACAGATTTCCCATAACTGTATTAGTTTAATTGAAAGCAATAATAATAGGTTCAGCTTAATATTATTGCTTTCAACTAACCTAATTCAGTAATGTGAAATCTACTAACATAATACATTTAATCAAGTTTTTTTAGTGCATGTTGACGGGGCCTGAACGGAATGGCTTGACTTTAGATTTTATATAATACATAACAATACGTTTTAAGATTCCTTTGTTGAAGATTAAATATTTCTCTGTGTCTGTCTAACCCTTATTTTCCTTTTAAATCCTTCTCATTTTACAAGAGCTATCTAAATGTAAGATATCTTTTTAATTATGTCATCACATGTTCCCTTTGCAATGAATCTATTCTGTAATCTAAATCAGGTCCAACATCTCTTATGGTTATTGTTATGATCTTTTTACAATCCCCATGTTCATGGCTGTGATTGGCCACGTGGTGTTCATCTCTTCTCCTCTCAAATCCATACTTTTCCTGTCCATCATAAAGTGTTTTTCATTGTGATTCCTGTACGAGTATATGTGATTTTACCTGTTGATTTCTCTTGATTTGTGTGTGAAATCTTTTGATGTTATTGTGTTTTTGTTGGTCCTTGGGGTGTGCTCTGGACTGCTGTCCCCTGTCACGACACTGTCCTCTTGACCCTAAAGCTGTCTGACTCCCTCTGCAAGCTACTGTCCCCATGGTTACCTTTCACAGTCACTTTTTTAGCATCTGACTTTGGCATATACATGAAAATAAACCAAGAAACAATGTTAATACTGACCCCACGCACCAATCTCAAAGAGTGAAATAATCTCAAATGTAGTCAAACCTCTCGAGAAGCAAATCTTCGTGCATTTTATTTGAAATCAACTATTTTTGTTGGGTTTTACGGAATTAAAAAGCAAACCTCAAAGCAAAAAAGTAAAATGTATATGCCAAATCACTCCATATGTGTCAGTGGTCGGTCCTGTTGGGTTTAGAGGTGTTGTGGTCTGATGTGAGTTGAGTGGATACAGCTACCCTCTTTTATCCCACAATGCAACCTTGCATGAATGTATCCTTAAGTACTTTCTTTCCTGGATGTAAAACAATCACACATTGCATCTACTAAGTGAGATAACACAGTGCTGTTAAAACCGAACTAAGGCAAAGTAGTTCTAAGTCTTATTTGAGAATTATGTATCTGTTCGCAAGAGTATGCAGCCATGTTAATGTCTATGTGAGGCTGTACTGTAATGTCAGCATGTTAAAATGTACAACATGTTAACTTGCTGATGTTTAGCAGATATGTCTACAGTGGTCGCCATCTTGGTTTAGTAATTAGCTAATTCTCACTTGACACAAAGAACAGCTAATGTTCAGAAAGTCAGAGGATCACAACAAAATAATTTATCCTGAGGGCATCATGAATGTCTGTAAAAGATGTTAATGGGAACCCACACCAACGTGTCAGTACAAACCAAAGTGGTGGACAGACCAAAGAACGTAGCAAAGCTGCTATTTTATCAATGCCTCAAAATAAAATGTAATCAGTCATTGCAAAACTTAGAGAAACTTTGCCTTTTTCTTTTCTTGGTTTGTCTTACTAATGGAAACATTTCACCCAAAGCTTCAGCTATTGTCTGCATGCCTTCTTTTGTGATGTTACTCTTTCATCTGTCCTATTTATTTCTCTTGTTCAAATCCTTTTCCTGTTCTTTTTTAACGTACAACTCATGAAGCCATTGATTTATGCTTTCAAAATAGATAGATGAGATTTCAGTGTAAATCTATACTGGCTTCATTTTGTATAATAATAACTTTTGTGACCGCAGCGTTAAGAATGAAGGCTGTGGTGCTGAAAAAAAACTTGCCTGGCTTAACCGCTACCCTACAAAAGTAATGCAGATGGCATGATCAAATCTAAATCCTGGTTATCCACATGGTTATGTCACCAACAAGAGGCTGGTCTGTAACGTTGCATGCTGACGATGCCCAGCCTAGCATGGCAGAGACTGACTGCATATAGCAGCATGGCCAGAGAATGAGGGAGATCCAGAGAAATACAGGGTGCAGATATGTGGACTGTTTTAACCTTCTAACTGCTGAACTGTATTGAGAGAAACAACATGACTTGCATCTTGGCGAGCAGTTCTTTGGCTTGTGCTCCTTACCTTGACGGCTGTATCTATCTTCACAGGGGGACGGCATACATCAGATCAGAGAAGCGCTGAAGATCTTAGCCGAGAGGGTTTTAATCCTTGAAACTATGATCGGTATTCATGGTGAGTAGGAGGCCTGAGGCAGGGTCAGCTTTAGGCAGGGGTCAAAAGGTGGGGATGGGCAAAGTCTCCCAGCGCACCTCACTGCTGGGACAGGGAGTGGGAACAGTTGCGAGCAGCCCCAGGACTCAGGCTGGTGTTTCCACCCCCCTCACACAGTTCCCCTGTCACTGCTTTCTGATAGGACATTAGCTTGCAGATGTTCCATGACTTGCAGGCAGACCTTGAGCTTCTGGCTCGCAGGGTGACGCTGCTGGAGGCGATCATCTGGCCAGGTAACGCTGAGACATCCTCACCCAGAGCTCTGCCGGCCCTCACTCACCTCTTTGATGAGATATAGAGAGTCTTGATCGAGTGTTAGAGGCATACAATGACCACTTGTTGCTGAATGTTGATCTAGTCACTGAACAGCATGTGTTATTATCATGTATGAACTATTTTGATTGTAGAAGATATTACAGATATTCATTTAAAGGCCCTGAAAACTTGTTTACTCAATCACACAAGGTATTCCACAGAAGATGTTTCTGTATTTTTCTGTGCTCTTTTAGCTCGTTGATCTCACAAACTTCAGAGCACAAATGTAACATTTCGCAACATTTAAATCAAAATCAGATTACGGTTCTCTTGTAATTAGCCAATGTCAATCAAATGTGATCAAACCAACCCCAACAGTCCATCTGTTTTTTTACCTTAGCGGCTTTTGTGTCTATTTTGTAACTTTGATTGGTGTTATCAGGTCGTATATGTTATTGAGAATAATTAAGATTGGAAATCAAGTTTTCAGGGGCTTTAATCGTTTGTATAATAATGGTGCTATGTAGGTTAATGTGAATCTAAGTCTAGGCAGTAGAGCTGCAATGATCTGTCAAAATAACTTCGTAATCAGATGAATAATTTTGATAATTGATTGTTCAAGTCATTTATTCAGCAACACTTTGTGTTTTTGGCTTTTAAACTGTGAAGATGTTCCGCTCTTTATCCTCAGACATTGAATATCTTTCAGATGTGTGCATGTTGACAGAATTGTTCATTAGAAAACACTCATTGCAGCCCTGCTAGCCAGATCCGCCTCCTTAACAAAAAGAAATCAAGCAGAAAAAGGAACCGATAAATCTCTTAACCATTCTGACTATTTCGTTTAATGAAAAATTCTGATATAAAAAAACTGGGCCACTGTTGTCCAATCAAAATGAGATCCCACGCATGACAGCTCCAGGTTAACAGCTGCATCAGACATGGATTAGGACTACAGATCACATGTCCTCACACACTGATGGACAGCGAGGCCCCGTTCCAACTGCTGTCTTTCTTCAACAGAGCCTGATCTAGGGTCTGGGGACGGACCGTTTGACACAGCCTCCCCTAGTTTCTACAGAGATAAGCGAGCAGGTGCGCTTCCATATCGACTTGCTTCTCCTCTGTCCTCCAACACCAAGGTTCGAGGGAAGTAGCCCCCCCCCCTCCCCCTGAGGATCAAAGGCTGGGTTGACTCCCCCTCCTCTAGGTCTCATCGGCAATCAACAGATGTAGACCTTATCTGATACCCTCTCTGGGCTTTGCTATCAGATTAAGGATGGGGGACACCTCAGGGAAACTCCACTGATATCCCACAATGCCCTCCTCCATCGGGAACCTGAGAACTAGTTTGACCCGTCCGCATCGCCATAACCAAACATTTATCTTCACGTAACACACCCAGCAGCTCCTTCTGTGTCTCATCTTGAAATAACGTTTTTAATGGTTATAAAAAGGAAAATCACAATCTTCTGGACAATAAGGGTCATTTAGTTATCAATGAAAGGAGGAATCAGATGTGAGAAACTGGATTTGCGTATTTTTTTTGCTTCACAATGTAACTGCAATCTGAAGAGATTCCACTATTTAAGTATATTGAGCATGTACAGTTTGCAGGACACAAGTACACAAACAAACCTCTTCTTATAGTATTCATTTTGTTATACTTCTCATATTGTTATGTAGTGCACTAAAACGATGAAGTCATCTCTACTCTAAGATATGTGTTGCCAACAGTGATTTGTAGCTTTCTGGTGTGAGTGTTCCCCCCCCCCCCTCCCCTCCTTCAAGTACACACGGCTAAAACGATTAAATAAACAATAGTTTATTAACATCCTTCAAGGCTAAAAAGCAACACAATTTGGTTTTGGTGGCATATCAACAGAGACATTATTATTTTTTCTGGAACATGTTGATATAAAAATAACTATAAAAAGACTTGCTCTCCATTTCCAGATACTTTACACACACACAGGAAATAACAAAACTGTTAATGGAACTTGAACATATTTTGTACCACTGTTGACAGCTTAAACTGTCCTGATGAAAAACTTGATAATTGTTTTTTCATCTTATATCAAACTTATTGTGAAACTATTTAAAATGATCAATTATTTTGTATGCTGTTGTGTAACCATTTCATATTTCACTCTACATTTATTTTCTTGAAAATGTGTTACTGTGTTAAGATAATCCTGTCTAAGTGATTGATGTAATAAAATAATGTTAATTTTTTTGTATAACCATGTCATCTCTTTTAATGTGTTGCAACATTACTTATTGAGATTATAGCATAAATAAATGACATCCACTCAATCAACGTACATTTAATTTGCATTCAGAAATCGTCTTCAAAGCAGCTGTTTGCATCTTCACATGATTGGATTCAGTTGTGGAAAAAAAAAAACTCCTCCCCAATGTTATCCTTAAGTCAGTAATACAAGTACCCCACAGGGAAAAAAAGGTTAAAGCTCAGCAAAACCCAAGCATACTGTTCGTCTAGTTTAGTGTACAAGAGCAACATGATTAAGTGCTCTGCTTCCCTTTTGATACCATCACGGCCTGTTCTCCGACGCTGTCATCAATGAGCAGGGAAATGGCGCCATCCAGCTGTTTGGAGGCTGCTAACGCCACTACAGCTTTCTCTGTGGGGAAGCCCATCTTCTCCAGCTGCTGGAGTCTGAGAGAAAAAACAACATTGGTGTTTTAATGAAGGATTACTTAAAATCACATAGATAAAACCACTGGGAAATAATGTAAGGCATTTAAGAGGAAATATTTTCATATTCACCAAAAATGCAGATTGGCATTTATTAAGATAATATGGACCTTTATCGATCCCCATAGGGAAAGTCAGGTGTCTTAGTGGAAACGCGCCATAAATAATGGCGCGTTTCCACTACAGCGCGCAGCCCGGTTTAAGAGGGCTGTGACGTCAGCGGCCCGTCTTTGGTTGCGTTTCCACTTGGCCTAGTACCGGCCGGCGGGTCCTAATTCACAGTTTTTCTGGCCTCATAAAATCGTGGGTCCAGGGCCAGAGACAACGAGGCTGAGTATGCTAAACTAGAGAGAGCGTCGCTGGCAAGGGGGATACAACTACAACAAGATGGACATATTTGACCGTGATTTAATTGTAATACACGTTTCAAAATGATGCCGAAGTAACAACATACTGATACCGGTTAGTAAAAACCATGAATTAATGCTTTGTCAAGTCTGCAGACAGACGGCAGGGGAAAAACCTTTTAAAATGCTTGTTTTCTAAATGGAGATTGGCTAAGCTAACGCAGTATATGCTCCGACCGTCCACACTCACAACAACGGCCTATACAGACATAAATAAAGCAGCGACTGTATTCACCATGACACAGGCAGTCTGTGGTTTGTACTTGTTTAACTTTTGTCTAGTTTCTGAACATATATGAGGAGCTGTGAGCTCTGAGTGCTAACAGCTAACGGCTGTGTTGTTTTTCTGGGGTCCTCTGAAGATCACGTCACGGCTCCGCCTACACTGCGTTACTATAGATACTGCCCCAGTTCCTAAACTGTAATGGAAATGCGCCCTAAAGTGAGCCAGTCCTAACGAGGCCCGGCCATACCGAGCGGGGCCGAGCGAGGCCGTGTAGTGGAAACGCGCCAGCAACAGCAATAAGAGTTCTAATATGATAAAAGGATAATATGTACGAAAAATATGTTAAAAAAGTGGCAGTATAAATTCAAATTAAGGGTGTTTTACATATATACAGATATGTTTAGTTATGGGAATGTTAAATATATATGCATGTCATTTGGAAGTGCGTGTCCAACTATGTACAGTGTGAAAGATATGACTTCATTACTAACCGCAGAGAGGAAACTGAGGATTTGGGCACTTCCACTTTAGCATCAGGGTTGTCGGGAGCATCCTGTAATGAGGCCAGTATTCCTGCCCTTAGCATCTGATCCTCCAGCACGTCGGCCTCGGACAGCGCAGCAGACTCGTTCAGTATCCAGGCCGGCACTGGATCCATCCATGGGTGGGGGTTAAAACCAGATGGATCCCTCACAGGGGGAGCAGCCGCCTGATCTGCAGGCATCATGTGAGAATGTGATCTAGAGCTGTGACAACAGATAAAGACAAATTGATTAAATTTGCCCCTGCATGCATGTGGCGAGGGGGAATATTTCCTGAGACTTTTGATGTTAACTATCACACCTCTGTGAGGTAGTGTAGGTGGGCAATCTCAACCGGGATGAAGCACGGATATACGCCCAATCAGGAATTAAATCCAAGAGTCTGGCCTCCTCCAGCTCCTGTAGCATCCCGATGAAGGACTGGTGATCTGAGAGGTCCATTAAGTATTGTAAAAAAACTAATTTTGTTCTTTATATTGAAATATGCTTCATAATAGATCTGGTGGGGGACTGTGCACTTCAGCTCAAAACACAAATAACACTCCTTTACAATGGGTAATGGAAGGTTATTTTTTTCCATCACACGGCCTGAAACAAAGCATACACAAAAGGGTGACCATGAATAAAGTCATTGTTTTTAAATAAATGTTAAATAAATGATTATGGGCTGGAGGTGTTCGTAATTACTGTGGCTGATTAGACCTATGCTCAGACAGAAGTTGGGCAGAGCTATGCTAGGAATAACATGATGTCAATTTCTATGTAATAATAAGAATGAAAAAAGTGTAAATAGCATGTAGCCTCCATGTTCAACAAAACTAACAGGGAATGGAGACTGGTTGCATTAAACCACAGCCTGTGCATTCCCCAATCAGTCTTTTGTTGAGGCTAATGAAAAACCGCATATATACTATGTTACTTGGTAGGATATATTTTGGTACAAGCATAGATGACTTTACAAACAGGAAAGGATACAGTTGTGTCCGATTAATATTGTGCAGAAGTGCAGCAGGGCGGGGGTCCCGGGCAGCAGCAGGACACCCATCAGTAGAAGAAGCCAGGGGAGCAGCCAGACTGGCAGGATCCTGAGCAGCCTCCTCTGAGCCACCTGACGACACTGCGCTGTGAACAGGGCCAGCTGGATGGCAGAGTGACCGCAGATTCGACTTGCCTCACTCCCCCCGACACAGAGGACCAGAGTATAGAGAAGAGGTGATATGATGGATGTGAGGGTGGAGAGGGACAGGAAGGCGAAGGTTCCCCAGCGGCGCTCCTGACACGGTCCCACCACCAGCAGGAAGGCAACGCTGACCAGCAGAGAGGGCAGGTCATCGTGACTGAGAGCATACAGGAACACATCTAGGGAGTAGAGAGAGGAGTTAGGAGAGAAACCTGCTTTCTATGCTTTGATTTGGCTTTGATTTAAATAACTATTATTTTCAAAGCTCTTGATCTGCCGATTCTTTTCTAATTGCTAAAAGTGTACATGTTTTGTTTTATAATAATTGCCAGAAGTGGAATAAAAAATAAAAACATTAATCGTTTCAGCTCTAATTTAAACATTGAATTACTATATATTTCAAAGATTCAAAGGCTTTATTGTCATATAGCTCCAGTGTAGTTATAGCAACCAAAATCTTAACTCCCAAGCTCCTCCAACAATGCAACATATTATATATCGGACATAAGACAATAAAACACTTATAATAAGAAACAGAGTAGAAAATAGTAGAATACAATAGTGCAGATTATGTTGCAAGACCATGCAGATGAAGTAAACGATATGGATTTGCATAAACCATGCAAGCAGATAAACACAGTTACCTCTGACTCTTGGGAACTCTCCACCTGGACCCAGGCTGAGGCTGGCCTGGATCCCCCCGGCATACATCAGCAGCAGGAGAGCTGTCAGGAGACAAGTTCCCAGACAGAATCCTCCACGATCTGACCCAAACCAAAACCATACTGACAACAAACGACGAGGCATTCCTTCAGCTGTAGTTTGTCCACTTACTTGTCCTTATGTGGCATCATTCTGATAATCTGACACTGTCTGTGCTCATAACAAGAACAGCTAAAAAGTGACAAGGGTAAGCTTCAGACATAAAAGCCCATTTATGTATCACGAAAGTGGTAGCATGAGACTACATTCAGTCCCTTGTTTATCTTGTCAAACCATCTCTGCCACTCACTGTATTCGTACAAAGAGTCTACGAGTGTAACTGCTATTATAAAATAACCATGTCCTCAATAATAAATTAGTAATAAATGTATTTAAATAAGAAAATATAAGTATTTATAGAGCTCAACGTATTTCCATTTCCTCACTAGCTCACGTCTTCTTGTTCTTTGTGTTTACTGGCAGTTGGCAAACGACAGTAAATGCACATTACTGCCACCTACGGTAAGGAATTATGTAGAAAATATATATATATATATATATATTCTTCCTCAAAAACAAAAACAATTCTCGAAAAGTATTCGTGTTTCGTGTAGTGCAAAAAAAGATATTGAAATGTATTGATTATGATGTAAATATTTTGATTCCATAATCTGTTGTGGAAATGTATAGATAGCCTACCATACAACCTATGATAAATCCCAAATTAGGCAAGATGTTTGTACATTTATCTTAGATATTATGCATTATTTTATTTTTTTAATTTAAACGTTTATTTGGCAGGGACAATGCACAATAATGAACACTTAAAACATTCAAATGTATCAAGCGTAACAGTGCCAGATTTAGCTTTAAGATAATTTCCATCCGCAGTCCCTCACATAAAACATTTAAGAAAATTACATTTTACAAACATAGCAAAAACTAAATACATGATATGCAAAAAGAGCAAGAGCAGCATACACAAGTATTTATGACATGGTAATACAATATAGCAGCAACGACATATAAAGTGCAAGAGAAGATACAAGAGATACATAAAGTGCAAGAGGAGATTCCCCTGTATTAAAGTGCATTTAGCGGTGATTGCACGTCTGTTTGTTTCTCAACCATTCTTTGATTTCGAACTTCTTCTGGAAAATGTTTATTTGTATGATTGTATTGATAACTGTATTGGACTTTTGGTTAGACAAAACAGCTATTTGAAGATGTCACTTAGCTTCTGGTGCTTTTTAGGTATTATCAGAGGTGGGAGAAGTACTCAGATCTGGTACTTTAATCAAAGTAGAAGTACCATGGTGTGGGAATACTGTAGGAAAATGTGAAAAGTCCTGCAAAATGTTACTCAAGTAAAATTAGAAAAGTGTTAGAATCTAAATATACTACAAGTTTTTTTTTTCAACTTTATTTACCAATTGTGCATCAGAAAAAGGTACATCTCAACAGTGTTCATAAATGAATTCAAACTCAGAGAAGGAAAAAAAAACATTGTTGGGATTTTTTCCTTTCGCAACATTTAATAGATGTTCTATATTTTCATGTCATTAAAAAAAACAATAAATACTGGAGAGGGTTTCGTTAAAGTGTTGAGGTTTATTCAGGGTCGTCTGCTCACGCTCATACATCTCGCGAGAGTTCGTGGTTCCTGCGAAGAGAAGAACGTTTCTCCAGCAGCCCACCAGCAGCAGCCAGAGTTTTCCTGTCGTCTTGAACCAAGCACACTAAAATGGCGTCGGCTCCGGGTGAGTTACTAATTGTGATCTTTTATACAGCTTTTTGATGAATTGCGGTTATTAAACTGAACTAATCGTGAGGTTCTGCGTATTTAAAACCAGAATGTGCCGGCATTAATTTTCTGTTCGGCTTATATCAGTTGAAATATCGTCTGGGTTTAGCTAGCTGCACAAGGCCTAGTCATTTTAGCTTGCGGTATTTTCTATTTGTTGTTTCTGCACTCTTAGCTTGATGATTAACATCAGATTACTACATTTATCGAATAGATTTTCAATGCATATGCCGAGTACTCCTCGTTGCAATATTTAGCTTTTACGCATCGTCCTTTTATTGAATGGTTTAACCGAGTTTCATCTGCGTAAATGAATGGCGACCTAGCAACCGGTCAGTGTCGCGTGCTGCTAGCATTAGCTTCTCTCTGCTCGCGCGCAATTAACGTTTTGTTTATAGGCTAAGCTAACCAACATGTATCTGTTTCTTTAGCAGATTACAGCACCTACAGCCAGACCACTGCACAGCAGGGGTAAGTTTTCAATGAACGCTTTAATGTGAATGAATGTGATATTTTTTAAATGCGTTTGTGTGTGCCGTGATAAGTAGCTAAGCACAATTTGAGGACTTTGCTACTATGTACTTCTACCCCACTACAATTGGTACAAATGATTTACTTTTACTCCACTACATTTATGTTATACCTTTTTTTAGTTACTTTACAGATTTGGACTAATATGACATATAATCAACACTTAATCCACAAGCTACACTGAAGCGTACAAAGTCATTAAAAATAAGTGCTGTATCTTTTACCAGGTGTGATAAACACATTATTGCATCAATATGTATAATAGAAACAAGTGGGTGTATTGCTGCAAATATAATATTAAAAAAAAATGAGTGCTCATGACCAGGTGAATGGGATTCTATAACCGTGTTTGTGTTGTATAGGTATGCCTCTTATGCTGCCCAGCCCTCTCAGAGCTATGGACAGTCTGCTCAGGTGAGATTCAACAACAGCAGAGCCTGTTTTTTTCTTTGTACTGATTTACTGTGATGGCAATGTTTCATTTTAGATTATTTAAAGACAGAATGTATTGATTTTAATTTAATATACAAATATTAATCATAGCGCAACTCATGCTTGCAACATTTGGGAATTAAATATTACATTATTATTTTTTAATTCTTTAACATTTAATACTATTGTTTTTCAGCAGAGCTATGGTCAACAGGGTTATGGATCCTATGCCCAACCTGCGGCTGCTGATGCCAGCTACACCCAGACAACCCCTGCTGCTGCAGGCTACACTCAGCAACAGCAGACACAGTATGGGTCTTCATATGCCCAGCCTGCTTCAGGTCAGTTGTTAAAATAGGAGCATTTGACTAATTTTACCTCAAGCATATTAAGGAATGTTTTTTTTTTATATATAAATACTAGAATAATTTCTAGTTGACAAATACCCTAACTCATGGTTTGAACATTTGATAGTGTTTATACTATCCAGATTAATGGCAATATTTGTAAAATTGATTACACCGCCCGCTCAGTTGTGGTCAAAATTCCCCTTAGTTACTCCAGGGAGAATGTCCCTGTAATTGGTAATTGTAAGTCGCTTTGGATAAAAGCGTCAGCTTAATGTAATGTAATTAAATGCAAGTCCTTTACATTTTAATTTGCCTTTTGGTTTGATACAGATGGCCTTCAGTCTGGCTGCCCAAATCAGTTTTTACAAACTTGTTACATTTCAGTTGACTAACCCTTTTATGTATGTAATGCCTTCAAACATGCAATGAAATAACCTTTGGTTTTTACTATTTCTATCCCCACAGCTGGGTATCCTGCTGCCCAGTCTACCACGCACACATACTCCCAGTCAACCCAGGGTTATGGAGCCAGTGGTTATGACAGTACTCCAGCGGCTGCTGCCCCAGCTGCCTCCCAGTCTTACGGCTCTCAGCCAGGGTATACTGCCCAGTCTGCCTACCCTGGTTATGGCCAGCAGGCTGCTCCCACTGCACCACAGAGGTATGTCCCCCTCAGCTGGGAACTAATTTAAAAAGCAAATTCCACACGAACATACTCATGATTTCAATGAATGCTCTGTCTTTGTTTGTCTATCAGTTACAATGCTAGCAGCCAGCCTGCCAGTTACAACCAAAGTAGCTACTCCACGCCCGCAGCATATGGGCAGCAGCAGGCAGGCTACCAGGCCCAGCAGGCGAGCTACGGCCAGCAGCAGGCAGGCTACCAGCAGCAGACCCCGCAGCAGCAAGCTCCTCCTGCTTACCCTCCCCAGGCTTCGGGTTCCTACGGCCAGCCCCCGACCAACCAGTACAGCCAGCAAGGTGGACCTCCCAGTTATAACCAGTCTAACCATTACAGTAAGCTCTGCTTTGGCTGTGCTTGTCAAATCTTCAGTTCAGTTTAATGTCCTTGTGAACACGGTTTGATGCATTCCTGCTCCTTTTTTTTTTGTAGATAACTACAGGCAGGAGGGCCAGAGTGGAGGTTCTAGTTACTCTGGCTCTGAGTCTTCGAGGTACCCAGGGTCAGGGGAACGGGGCCCAAGCAGGGATGGCTTTGATCGAGGTGGAATGATGCATCGTGGCCGTGGAGGCATGGGTCGTGGAGGCATGGGGTAAGTGTCTCTCCTTAGCACCTAACTTCACATTATATTTTGTTTCTACAGGTCCAGTGGCCAATTAGGGCAGGGCTGAGACAATGCCTGTCCCATTTGATTTAATCTAGTATAATTTGCACATCATTTTATCCTCTTATTAAAAAAAAAAAAAAAAAAAAGGGCAATCATGATTTACCAGAAGTCATTTCTGAGGTCAAATATTGGAATTGTAGTTTATGCCAAGATAAGATAGTACTTTATTGATCCCAATTTGGGACATTTTTGTGTACATGTAATTGTAACTGCCCACTCGGTATCTCTCAGCCCTGTCTCTATAACTAATTCAAAGGTAAGAAAAAGGTTGGTCTTTTATTTCAATCTAGTTTAAACATGTGAAACCTGTGCATAAACATTTAGTTTGAGCAGCGTATATCATAGTCATTAGATTATGATCCAATAAAGTTTTTAGGATAACTTAAAAGTCGCATATTTGATTATTGGTCAGGCAATGTGATAGAACTATATACAAAACATTTATTCTTATTCACACACTATCAATATATATTCTAATGGGTTTCCTTTTACGAACAAATTAAACACGGTCTCACTATCAGCTCCCTTTAAACCAGTTTCACACGAGGGTGCGTTCTACCCTAAAGACTGACACACTCACAGATGCTACAAGAAGAATGCAAGGTTGTTCCTGGAAAAGGCATTGCTCATGGTACCAACCCCCCCACCCCAAATATATCTTTAAAGATATAGGTACTCCCGCCACCCCCAATGACTGTGACTGCAATGCCGTTGCATAACATTTAGTTTAAGGAGTTACAAATAGACATGGGCCTCATGCAGTATGTTCGGTTGCATTTAAAAGTGCTATTTGGGTGAATATGCCTCCTGCCTAAGGTTTTTCCTTTTTCATTTACAAATACATTTGCTGGTGTTGTACGCTTATGGTTGGGTTTTGCAAGGCTGGCAATAAGCATTTCACCTCAATTGACTGGGTCGATAAAGGAATACAGAGAGAGATAATGCAGTCATAGATTGCGCCCTACGAAGAGAAAATTAAGAAAACGTTTTCTAAATGAATTTTCAGCATGTAGCTCCAACACTGGTCATAAAAGATAGGTATTTATCAGTTGATGCTAAAGTTCCTGAATCTCTTAAATGTTTTTGTGGTCCACTTCTCAATATCCATTCATGCTAAAATGTCATCAGTGATAACTTTACATTTGCATTGAGGTAAAAACAATTGCTACAATCTTCCACCTCATTCATAAAGTTGAAGTGTCACACCTCCTTACACATCTGGAGGAATAAAACTGGTCTAGTGATGTTGCAAGAGAGGGGAAACGCAATGCTTACCAAAGCTGTTTATACAGACGTACTTTATTTGTCCACTGTCTTTGTGCGGATACAGTCAATCAATGGAGTGTTGGTGTAGTGTGGTCCAGTCTGATCTAAAGAACTGCTGTCCAGGTGTCATGTACTTTTTTTTGCATCGCACAAAGGGGTGTATCCCTCAAGACGGTGTCGCACAAAGGGGTGTATCCCTCAAGACGGTGTCGCACAAAGGGGTGTATCCCTCAAGACGGTGTCGCACAAAGGGGTGTATCCCTCAAGACGGTGTCTCACAAAGGGGTGTATCCCTCAAGACGGTGTCTCACAAAGGGGTGTATCCCACAAGACGGTGTCTCACAAAGGGGTGTATCCCTCAAGACGGTGTCTCACAAAGGGGTGTATCCCTCAAGACGGTGTCTCACAAAGGGGTGTATCCCTCAAGACGGTGTCTCACAAAGGGGTGTATCCCTCAAGACGGTGTCGCACAAAGGGGTGTATCCCTCAAGACGGTGTCGCACAAAGGGGTGTATCCCTCAAGACGGTGTCGCACAAAGGGGTGTATCCCTCAAGACGGTGTCTCACAAAGGGGTGTATCCCTCAAGACGGTGTCTCACAAAGGGGTGTATCCCTCAAGACGGTGTCGCACAAAGGGGTGTATCCCACAAGACGGTGACATTTAGAACTACATTTAGTTGGTCTTTGACCCGGCGCAATGTGTCCATCATTGAAACGGCACTTCAATTTGCTCTTGAGGTGGATTAGGTATTGGAACAATTAGTTTCACATTGACTGATATTCTCAGTAGCTGTGAACCCAACCTGAACTCTGAAAAAGAGTTCAAAGGATTTCAAAGAGGACAAGGGTGTTAATGTACACGGAGGTTAGAGTACATGGTGATGGTTTGGATTGGTTATCGGTAAGGTGAAAAAAATGAAAAGCTACATTATTGTGTTCCCAAAATATCAGAGCAATCCTCGATATATATCTCATTATGACAAGTTTAATTTTTGGGGGGAAACTTTTCAAAAGATAAAAGGTCTGACCAAAATGGCATGAGACTAATTGGTGGTTTTTGCAGGTGTCTATACAAAATGACCTATGTACCTTCTGGTACTCCTTTCTAAAGTATAGAGTTCTGCATGACTTTCTATATTCTGGTTTTGGCCCAGCTAATACACATTTGCACACAGACAACGTTTTTACACTTCTCAGGGTATTTTCTAGGGTCCGGGTCTCTTAATCAGAAAACTCTGCAAAGTAGACTTAAAAAAAAAAAATAGCTCAACACATTTCATAAATAGGTTTACAGCCCTAAACACACTTTAACATTCAGATGAGTTTATAGTTCCATTTTTACATTAGCTTTGCACAGGTATATTCATGTTCTGGGGGGGGTGTGGGCACATTTTGTCATTTTGAAATGTTTGAAATTGTTTTTGTGGTTTGGAATACAAATGTTTGATCACATTCCTTTGAACACGTTTTAACATGCTTTGTCACATTTATACCGTACAGGTAACAGTGAGAGCCATTTAAAACCATCCATTCTCTAAAAAGTGTGTTCTGTACAGACCGCCAGCTTAAACGGCAGGAGGGAGCTAAAACAAAGATTCGGGGTCTGCCTTTTTTTCAAGAACTCAGGATGGTGGTTTTTTTATAAGCATGGTGGCGTTTTTCACCTGACAGTCTTTGTTTTTTATTTCACTTAACCCTGGAACATTGTAAACATTTATTTGTTAGACTTTTTTTTTTCTTGTATAATTGTATTCTATTTGCTTTGTTACCTGGTGAATATGATCACCTTGTATCTTGTGAAATTTCAGATGCATTGTCAATTTGATACACTTATACAAATCAGTCAGATGTAACTTTTTATAAGAAATGTTATCTGAGTGTTTTGTTTCTGGGTACATCTTTTTATACCATCAATGCATCTGAAATATTGTCTACCTGTGTACAAATGTTTGGGTTGTCACATTTGATAAAAGGCAGTAAATGTTAATTCATATTTTTGCACAAATGTATCCACAACTAAACTGTCAAGTTGTTCTCAGCTAGCTAAATAATGACACATAGTTAATTTTCTTATCCTCTCGATTAATTTGTGTATTTGTAATTTCTGGGAGTTTTTTAGTTGCTGTTGGGTTAGTTAGCATGTTTTGATTACTCCCTCAATCAAGCCACTTTGCTCGAGCCATGGAAGTGGCTGTAAAAGGGAAGTCGCCTTCATATCTCCATTTATTCCCCTAGCAGCGCTGGAGACAGAGGTGGCTTCAGTAAGCCCGGTGGTAAGTTAACGAGTATTACACTGGTTAGACCTTTCAAAGCCATAAACTTTTTGAGCAAATATGCACCGAGTATTGATGTGTCTTACATTGTGGTATACACATTTATTTACACCAACACATCTGAAATATTTGGTATTTGTTTTTCATTGCCTGAGACTATTTTCACTGGGGTACTTGGTATTATATCAGTCACTGCTTACAGTTTGACAAAGAGTTTTTGACAGGTTAATGAAAAAAATTCCACTCAAATGTGTGTTACTGCTTTTAACAAATCACAAGAGTCGATTTCCTGGTTTTTTTGAGGGATTTCTTACTGGTCTTATTAGGCTTTTCAAATGACACACTTAACTGACAAAGGGTATGAGGTTCTTTTTTTTCAATTTACCACTTGAGGGATTTGTGGTGTACCATAAGGTGCCATTTGCAACTTCCCAGTATGGCTGGCAGCGTTTATAAGGGAGTGTCTGGGTAATCTGCTGTAGTGCTCCTCAGGTGTTGTACACTGAGCTTCAGATTCACACACTGACTTTTCCCCTCTGTCTCTCTCTTCCGCAACTGATGGACTACAGGACCAATGAGTGAAGAGCGTGAAATGGGTGAGTGTCACTAGATCCTCAATACATTCTTCTATGAATACCACGTCTTGAAGTAGAATACTTTTACTCAATGTTTTCATTTTCTATGTGTAGGACGCCCTGAGGAGCAGGATGACTCTGAGAACAGCACGATCTACATCACAGGATTGACCGAGAAGGCGGTCCTGGAGGAGATGGCCGAATTCTTCAAACATGTTGGTCCAATCAGGGTAAGAAACGTTCTTCACTTACTAAGTCTTGCTGTTGACTAAACTAATGTGCTTACTAAATTCAATACATTTTCCCTGTTTGTTCAGATTAACCGCAGACTTGGCCAGCCTGCCATTAACATTTACACCGACAAGGACTCAGGGAAGCCCAAAGGAGACGCCACCCTGTCCTATGAGGAGCCATCCTGTGCCAAAGCAGCTGTGGAGCATTTTGATGGTATGTTTGATCAACCCTGGTATGTTTTATCAACCTGGACATAATAAATGAATACTTGTGTCTAAACTACTTTATCTTAAATTGTAGGAAAGGAGTTCCAAGGCCGCAGGCTCAAGGTGTCCATGGCGCGCCGTAAGCCCATGATGGGTGGTATGAGGGGTGGCATGCCCATGAGAGACGGCATGATGGGTCGTGGAGGTAAGTGTCAAAAGTGTGTGTTAGTGTTTGGCATTTTTGAGGGCATGTTGATACTAGGGCTGTCACTGTTGAATCCTGCCGCATAGAAAAGCTGTCCTTCTGTGGGAATGTGTCATTAGTCATCATAAAAATAACAGAAATGGGTTCATTTAAAACTAAATGGTGAATCTTCTTCTCAGGCATGATGGGCCGCGGAGGAGACCGTGGTGGGTTCATGCCCCGTGGCGGTCCTCGTGGTATGGGCAGAGGGGGACCCACCGGAGGGAACATGCAGCAAAGAGCTGGAGACTGGGAGTGTCCAAACCCGTACGTATTCCCTCATGGTGCAGTCTCATCTCGGGTGCCTTTTCTGTACCAAAGATTAGTTTGTAATGTATTTGATGGTCTGTGTTTCTAGCGGTTGCGGAAACCAGAACTTTGCCTGGCGGATGGAATGTAACCAATGCAAAGCGCCCAAGCCAGAAGGGATGGGCGGTGGTGGTGGTGGTGGTGGCGGCGGCGGTGGTGGTGGTGGCGGCGGCGGCGGCCCTCCATTCCCCCCCGGCGGTGACAGAGGCAGAGGTGGGATGGGGATGCGTGGCGGCCGAGGGATGGACCGCGGAGGGCCCGCAGGAGCTGGAGGTCCCGGGGGTCCCGGCGGTTTCCGTGGAGGTTGGGGAGGCGACCGTGGGGGATTCAGAGGACGAGGAGGGATGGATCGGGGAGGTTTCCGTGGGGCGGGGCGTGGAGGACCCCCCATGGACCGGATGGATCGGGGCAGAGGAGGACGAGGAATGGGCGGCCCACCAGGTGGCAAGATGGATATGAGGTAGGTTTGAAATTCCTCAACCAAACCGATGTATTGCTCTTCCCATAGTGTAGTTCCAGCCCAATGAATGCAAACTGAGTGTAATATTGGTGCGAACACACAACTGACCCTGACTATCTCTCTGTTTTTTTTAGGGACCATCGTCAGGAGCGCAGAGAGCGGCCCTACTGAAGAAAAACGTCTCGACTGTTCCTCCTGTGGAAGTTTTTTTTATTTATGATTCCATATTTTAATGGTTAAAGAACTGCTTTTCATACAACCTGTGCAGTTTTATTCAACTCCTGTTTCCACTTTTTTTTATTTTTAGTTTACCCATTTTTATGCCACATATTGTTCTGTGCATGTTTTGTTTTTTGTTTTTTTTTAATATTCCCTTTAGATTTGACATTGTGTAGTAAAATGCTGTTTTTCATTCGTCCAAAATAATTGCTTCCCCTTTCCCATAACTGGCAATTGTATTATGACAAATTTGGGAAATAAAATTTTACCGATTTCATGTTTTGAGTTGTGGGCTTTACTCAACTTTACAAGATGTAAAACACGTTTTGCAGGAAGATCTTGAAAGCGGTGTTATTAATGTAGCTTTAAAAAAAATAACAGATACTGAAGATGGTGTGTAGGAGTTGCCGCTCCCAAGTTTTTATGATTTTGAGATATTGTAAAAAGCAGTCACATTTCACATGACTGCATGAGATTCGTTCCAACGCAGAAGTCAGATTCCTCTGACCTGTGACTTTCAGATAATCAAAATGTTTCTATTTATCTGGGACGCTTTTTAGGTTGCCTCAATAAAATCAACTTGCAAGGCTATGTACATGCCTTGGTCAAGTAACCTGAGACATTTCAGGAATTTAAATACAAACCCTGAAGAACATAAGGGTATATATTATAAGATATTATTTTCCAGTGAATTCGCTATCTGGCATTTTTACTCAAAGTAAAGTTCTTTTAGAAACTGTACTTCTCATTTCTGTAGATGATCTGCATGTCTGGAAGGGGCTGCAGCTGTTTCTCTTCCTGCCAGCAGGGGGCAGCACTAAGGTTTCAGTCTGAACTGAACTGCTGCAGTTGTGACTCATGACATTGTTGGAGCCTGGGTCCTGTTACCTCAAATCAATGATACTGTCCTTGGTCCCACCAGAAACCCTTTTCTGAATGAGTTACTGTCTTTGCTTTCTGCTTTAAGTAACTTTAACAATGTCAGTACATGTTTGCTTCCTCCAATGACCTTACACAGCACTTAAGTCATAACTCATGCTAGCAACAGCTTTGAACCAGAGAAAAATGCCTTGAATGTTTTTACTCAGTTTCCCATTTGAACTGTAGCCAGGTTTGGGTCTCATTAGTGTATTTAGAGCAGTATCCCTTATAACGAAATTGAATTGAACGCTGTTATCAATCACAGATGTAAATCTTGGGAGCATATTTTTAACATCTGGGAAACATATGACTGTTAAAGCCATCCTACAGCTCCGTTTTCTTTTCATACACCTATGTAACCACTGGATAATCCTGCTTGTTGGATTCTCTTAAAAATAATCCTGTGAGAAAGTATCTTGCAGTATTTTTAGCATTTCAAGATATAGAACAACTTTTTCCTTCATTATAAATAGCCGTTGGGTCATTTTCTAACAAAACCCTCTTGCAGCTCACAGCTCCGTACATCACAAGTGGTTTTACATAATGTTGTTTTTGACATGATACAATAAGGCTCATGTTTATCGGGTTTTATTTTTTTACAGCCCTCTTAATTGTGGGAAACTGTCACAGCTGACATCTTAAAGTGCTTCTCATTTGCTGAGGCCCGTTGTTCGTGTGGATTAATAGAGTGCCGAATTCTCTCTCTCTTTACTGACAGAAAAGCTGATTCATTCAGCCCCAGAAAATGATGTCATCAACCCCCACCTTCTCCCTCCCTGCCTCTCTTCTCCCTCTTTTTCTCTCTATCTCTTTTCTGCCCCTCCCTTCCTTTCTTTCTCTCTCCCTCTCTTTCTTAAACAGACACATCCCTCTTTTTTAAATGAAAACAAGCCCTCCTTCTTGGCAGTGGGCTTCGCTAAAATTCAAACAATCACACATTAGGAGCGAACCTCAAATAGATTGTTAAAGGGGAAATGAGACTTTTAAAGGACAAGTTTACAAACACATGAACTCCAGGGTTATTTACATAGAGTTCAAGAGTTGAACTAAAGATGAAAATAAGGGTTTCTGTGTGTCCCAACTGCTTTCAAAATAAGGGCACATTGTAATTACATTATGGACAAGTTTGAAACAGCATCAGAAAACCTTTAACTTAGTTTGTAATAAAATAACCCCCACAATACATAGTCTAATCATGTGCTTCAAGTTTTGTCTATAAGGTTTACATGCAGATAACAGACTGTCTTGAGACCAGGGCAAGTTTCTTTCTGTTTTTCAAAATGTTAACATACCATTAAAACCTGAAAATGAGGTCTCCGTTTCCAACCTCAAACTGAGCTTTAAACCATTAGTATAGGCAATATTTAGAAAAGGCATGGTCATTCTTGCATTCTTGTTCTGTCTTTTTATTAGATAATCAGATCAATCTTTCCCTGATTGAACAGTATTAGCACTAACAGCAGCTCTGTTATCTGGACCAGTATGTGACACTTTTTCTATCATGCACACAGAAGATCATGTGCTATTGAATTAACTACTTTGTCTTGTGCTCTTTTTACAGCCTACTTAAATGTTGACTTGATAATGCTGTCTGACTACTGTATATCTCTCACTATCTCTCTTTATAATCCCCAACCTCCTGCTGTTTCAGGGTTTACCAGCTCTGTTTGTGCCGTGCCTTCTTAAAACGACTAATCACACATTCTTTATAACACCTATAGTTTTAGACAAGGTTGAAACTATCATATCTGCTTTAATCATTGTTCAGATGATGCAGTTTAAAGGGTAATTCTTGCACTAATCAGAGTTGGTCTCATGATGCCCAGCTTTATTGGCCTTTAGCACTTCACACAGAGACATAATTATTGAGACTATGAAGCCTGTTTTTGTGTTATTCGGAATAAAAACTGATAACAACTATATATTCTTACAAAAAAAAGAGCCTTAATATCCGGTGCAACACCAAGATGAACCCATGAATGAAAAACGACCATGAGGTTGAATAAATACCCCTGACAGTATTGTGCTCTACTAAAAGTGCTCTTCTACATTCATTTGACACTTGTAACTTTGCAGATTCAGATCAAAGCATTTAATATATTGTTCTGAATTGGGGACAATATGCATAATGAGTACTTTTACTAAAATGCTGATACCTTGGTAGCTACTTTTACTTGAGTAACATTTGATTGCAGGACATGTATTATAACACATTCCTACACTCAAGTACAAGAGTACTTCTCCCAGCTCTGCTATAGATTCACTCTAGCTATATAAGGTATCCTGCTTCTATCCCCGTTTACACAGTGTTTCCTGACTTGGGAAACATGGGGTTAAGTTTCCTCTGTCGAGCGTTGATCCCTCATAATGGGATGTGCCACCGAGTCGCTCTGCTGGTCTAAGCTACAGCAGGTCAACATATTCAGCGCAAGAGGCGGGCCTATTTGCTGGGAAGATGAGCTGTGGACTCAGTGCTGCTCTGTGATTTCATCGAAGAGGAGCTCTCTGACCGCCTCACACACAGACATGGTGACACGTGGATTTCTGCGGGAGAGAGCAGCCTCCGTTCAGCGGGAGGATTAACAGGTCGTCGCATGGGTGTGTATCGGCGTCCCGGGACCCGGCGATGCGCTCTTTAAAGGAAACGGGTTTCGCAGAGACATCCGGAAAACGCATCCATGCGCCACGGCTAGTCCGCATCCCGATATGCCTCTGACAACACAAAGCCTGGGTCCAAGGAGCTCCCATAAGAAACCACACATGCAAATCGGCATGGGTGCGTCAACACGGTTAATTCGCTATATTTGCGGATGAAGGCGTTGGACCTGTGCAATGAGACAATCGGGAATTGTCAAGTAGACTTTATTGATAGGCTGCGTAATTCGACAATATGGCTGATCAGAGCAACATCCAGTCCGCCGCCTCCAAGAGTATCCGGCCTTTTAAATCCAGCGAGGAGTACCTGTACGCCATGAAGGAGGATCTGGCGGAATGGCTGAACACCCTCTACGACCTGGATATCTCTGCGGACTCCTTCATGGAGGGGCTGGGGACCGGCTGTGCTCTGTGTCGGCACGCCAACAACGTGAACCGCGCCGCGCAGGACTTCCAGCTGGAGTACCCGGAGGCTGCTCACTCCATGAAGCTGCCGTCCAAAGATGTGGGCTTCCAGTCACGCAATGTGGTCCCCGGCTCGTTTGTGGCGCGGGATAACGTGTCCAACTTCATCAGCTGGTGCAGGCAGGAGCTCTGGATCAAGGACGTCCTCATGTTTGAGACCAACGACCTGGTGGAGAGATGCAACGAGAAAAATTGTGTTCTGTGTCTGCTCGAGGTGGCGCGACGCGGGGCCAAGTTCGGCATGTTGGCCCCCATGTTGATCCAACTGGAGGAGGAGATCGAAGAGGAGATCCGGGACCAGGAGAGCCTGCGGATCGATGTCGAGGAGCCGGCTGAGCAGAGCCCGCCCAGCAGGTGCTTCAGTCGGAAGGAGAGCAGTCAGAGTAGCAGTCAGAGTGTGGAGCAAGAAGAGGAGCCGGACCCAGAGCCCATCATCTGGCCGCAGAAGAGGGTGCTGTGTGACATGAGAAACTTGGATGAGTTGGTAAGTTGAAAAGATAAAAACACAAGCCTCTGTATGGTATTACCTGGTTTAATTATCCTGAATAGTTGCCTTCATAAAATGTATGAATAATAACTGCATTATGAATCATGAAAGTCCTCTTAGATAGTTTGATGATCTGACAGCTTAATTTCCAGACCATTCAATTATCACCTTGTGTGAAATAGTAGCCCACTAAAGATTCAGTCAGAAGTACGTTTCAGCCGGTGTGTTTTGTGTGGTGTTGACATAATGAGGCCTCAGATAGAAGACCAAGTTCTCCAAGAGTAAAACACAAAAGTGTCAAAAGTGAAGCAGCCCCTCAGAAAATATCACATCAGTGCTATGAAGAAGGAAGGCGCCTTATAGATTCCCTGCGGTGTGGGTGTGCATCGTAACTTTGTTTTGAACTGTGCTGGTAAATTCCTGCTCACCTCTAGGGTCGGCGTGTGTTTGACACCCAAATTCTTTGCTTCTTATCTGAAAGGTCACAGGTCACCTCTGTCACATTTCTCCTGCATTCTTGAAGAAAATGTCCACTCAAATGTCCACAATCATCTTCGGCCTCTTTCATTTAGCCTGTCCATCAAGAAGAATCAATACCATATCCTGCCGGCGAAGGAAGATTCCTAATCGTGTCCTGCTTCTGCAGCTTCTTTATCATCACCACTAGAAATGTCCCTTTTGGCAGTTTGTAGTTAATACATTTCCTATTCTATCGAGCTCTTGTCATGTGTCCTGCTGAACTGGCTGACCTTTGCCAGGGCGCCTGACACTTCACATTAGAGAAGAAAATGTCTTGTCAGGGTAAAGCTAATGAGCAGGCAGACAGACCAGTGGTAACATGTGGGGGAGAAGTTGATATGTTCATGTTGATGGAGAGAACAATGTCTGTCTTTGGCACCAAAGCTGTGGGGAGGGTGGGGACAGTCACACTCACACTGTCTCAGGCAGCCGAGCACAGCGGCTCCAGTGTGACCTCCGCAGACAGAAATAGGAGAGCATGTGGAGGAGGATGTGCGCTGTTCGTATTCCAGACTGTCTGAGTCCCAACACTCATATGACTGAGGATTAAACCAGGCAGCTGCATTTTTAGGACAGAAAATCACAGAGCGTATGCCTGTGTCTGCTTTTCTGTCACTCCCACTGTCACATCCCTCAGCAGTCAGACAGTGACCGACAGACACGTTTGACTTGACAGATTTGGGTAATGGCGTTCCCAGTCATCATGTGTCTGGTGAATTCAATCTCTACCATCGACCCTGTCAACATGAGAATATTGCTAACATGCAAGCTGCGCAGAACAGCCCACATCAGCAACATGAGGCTCTTCAAACGAGAAACCACAGAGGTACTGAGATGAGAGGAAGCAATATCAAAATAGTACAGGCGTAGTTGTTCCAACACATCCCATCTAATGGCTTCAGCTGTTTGTGGCCCATTTATCTTTTATAGGCCAAGGCATATTTTGCTGCACACTTCTTAAAGGGATAGTTTGGATTTAGTGAAGTAGGGTTGTATGAGGTACTTAACCATAATCAGTGTGTTACTATTGTGTTACTACGGTATTATTATTAGTCGATGGTGGACAGCACGACCACAGTTTGGAGAAAAAGAGTACTGGGATGGGAGCAAAGTATTGTACAGCAGCTAAACATATTCTAGCTAACTAAAACAGCTTGTTGTTGTTATTGTATGGCTCTGGGGAATCCAAGCTAACACCAAAGTCAGAAACTAACTAATTGAGGAAGGGAGGTATCATGTTTTTGTCAATTGATTCTGGTGACTTTCAAGAGAGGGTATAGATAACAGCTTTAGTTCCTGGTCAGAATAGGGTCTCGGACAACATGGTAAAGCGGTGACAATATTGTCACTATAGCGTACAGTTAAACTGATTTGGATATTTCATGTGGTTTTACTACGTTTTGCAGCGGCCCCAGTCCACAGCAGTACATTGCTTTACTTCTGTGCCAGTACTCCTGTCTGTTTCTCTAAACTGGGGCAAGCCAGCCAACATTTACTGCAGGTAATACTGACTATGGAAGTACCTCATACAACCACACTTTAATATAATGCGAAAATCCCTTCATCCCTTTTAAATAAAATCCAGTTTTCTTTAAATTGTTTTATAAATATCTGCTCAATCAGCTAATTTCTTGCCTCAAGACACAAGACCTCTCTATTGCTCTGTCTCATTAGTCACAAGTTCATCCTGCAGAACCTCTTTCTTTGTATTTCTGTCTTAAAGGAGATTAGCGTCGGGTTATTACTAGGAACCTCATTGCTAGTACTCATACGTTTGCTAGTACTCATACGTTTCTGACAGGGAGGGAGGGTAAGAAAGGTAAAGGGCTTAGTTGTATTGGTCCACAGCTGTGACACCAGACTGTGAGTCCACTGCCCTCCGTCAAGCAGACAGAGATTTCAATACATTTCAATCAGACGACTTTCTTGCAGCAACCAAGCAGATTACATATCAAGGATAGTTTGACCCTTTTTTATATTTTAGTTAACTGATTTTCTCTGTAGAAAATGTGTTGACAACTCATGATTTAATTTTTAATATAATATATTTGTTCAACCTGTTTATCAACTGCCTCTCTATTTTTAACCCATATTATCATTAAAGAAAATGTCATCATTTGATTACCATTAACTAAGATGTGCACAGCAGCCTTAGCTTTCTTTACAAAATCCTGAATGTGAGGAAACAGATGATGTAGGGAAAACATCTTCCTACGATCAGCAAGACCGCAAAGTATTGGTATTCATATGCATTAATCAGATTTAGGAGTTGCATAGCTCGACTAATTCGTGTGTACCATCTTCAAAAAGTTTGCCATTAGTTTCTTGTGCAGCTCGGAGAGTCTTAATGAGATTTAAGCAAATGTATCTTCTTTTCTAAGTTGTTTTGGTACCTGGATGATCAAGGTAATCTTCTTGTTTACTTCATCAAGACAATACAAGTGTAGTTATAATAGGATTACAGTGTGTATCGTAACAGTCTGACTACAGGCAGCAGGATTATTTTAAGTGCAAGTCCCTATTAGGACATGGCCATTCAATAAACACAGTAAAAATGTGTCACAAATATTGCATGATTTGTCATCATTACCCTCTGCTTATGTAACAGTAAAGTGACTCATTAAACACCTAATGCAAACAGTTGATTTGTCACGTCAACTATCTGCTTGCCACACTAGGTATTTAATCTTAAGGAAGCTGTAGTCTATCCTGGTTAAAACACGACCTTATGTAAACACTCACCCACACGGTCTTCCACTGATCTGCCACTACGTGTTATTATTACTCATATCACCGCGGGATGGTTTTCCACGGATAAATTGAGGAAGTGACCGGCCTCTCATTTCCTTCATCATAGATTGAGTCATGATAAATGTTTTTTCCCACTCCTGGAGGTGTTCATATTACTATCTCAGTTGTGGCACAGACAGCAGCTGGGTCACTTTGCTATATGTCCACATCAAGTTTATCCTTTGCATTAGGGGGATTTTCCATATCACCACTAGACAGGGATTATGACTTGATTGGATATGTATTTTCCTATATGCTGCAGGCATTATAATGTAAAGAAACACGGCCATCTACCAACACAAATGACTGAAAGAATATTTTGTAGGTCTTGTAATTAGGCACAGACACAGCTATACAAGGTGACATACATGTGATCATTGAAATTAGACTTACTGACCCCTTAATGCACACTATAATTGTTTACATATTTACTGCATGCATAAGCATCTATACAATACAATATTGGAGCTAATAAACAACAGGCCATTGGAGCTTCACAGCCTTCCTTCACTCACATCCTTCATCCGTTTTCTTGCTCGGTCATATGAACTGGTTCATGTCTCTTCTCACCCCAGGCTTCGACATTCAGCCCGTGTTTAGGTCATATATGTGCGAGCCATCATTCCCATCCCCCACACGTGTCTCCGCCAGAGATGATAAAGCAAAGAGCACAACAGTATGTCTTGTTGGTGGCATTGAAAGGGGACATATGAATAGAGGGCCACTGTTGACAGCGAGGAGGCAATCAAAGGCTGACGACTCAATCAAAGACTTGGGATGGAGACACCAGCAGGGCAAAGGGGGGGGGGGGGGGGGGGGGGGGGGGGGGGGGTGGGTAATAAAGAGGGAAAATGTGTGTATTATGCCAGGCTGCTCCATTAACCTCATGGTCCAATTCATGCATTCAGGGAATAAAAAAAAAGAAGAGGAGACAACAGATAGTGTGCCGAGAGTGACTTCACTGTACACTCTGTTAAACCTGACTGGGATGATGTGACTCTGGGAGGGAGAGCTACAGTGGAGAGGGGAGCTAGAGTGAGAGAGAAAAGTAGGTCAGTGCTCTGCATTGGGCCACATGAGTACGCTTTGCTGAGGCAGCATGGCATCCTTCACTGTTCCTCCCTCCTGGGTTACATGCACTCATGTTTTTAGGGGTTTAGTATTTGAGAGGGTTTTTTCATTTTACCCTCTACACTGAAAAAAATGAAACTTTAATTAAATGTATTATCTCACAGCTTCTTATAGCTCACAGTTTCTTATGTTGCTTTGATAACTACATTCAAATATCTCTATATAGTGTCCTCACACAGCACCTTGTACAGTGATGTTAATTTAATGAGCTATTTATTGCATACTCAATGTTAATAATATCATACTTTTATATTTTGTTAGATGTAATCGACCCTTCATAGTGTATATTTGACGGATAGTCTTCCTATATATATATCTTTCACTGTCCTTATGTATACATTTTACTGTTAAGTTGTTATTTTTAGATGTTTATATTTTATGTTTATTTCATACTCCTTTTAATCTTCACATTGTGTGCAATGACTTACATGTTTACATGCTGCTGTGACGAAAGAAAATCACAAATTGGGATCAATAAAGTATATATCTTATCTTATCTTATCTTATTAGGCCAACACATTTCACATAACTGTATTAGGTTAGTTGAAAGCAATAATATTAGGTTGAACCTTAACCTTCATATCAATGCTTTCAACTAACCTAATACAGTCATGTGAAATCTGATGACATAACACATTTAATCAAAGTCAAGGTTTCAGTTTGTTCAGTGTATAGGCTTTGCTCAGAAACACTGAACACCAGATCTCACTCATCATTACTTCCCGTTATGCAGGGGAAACAGCTGACTCTGCAAATGCAAGTCGTTTTTGCATTGCATTTGATTCTCTCTCCTGATTGTTTTGCGCGATTATCATTTCATATTGTGTTTATCCGAACAGGCTTTTGTCTGTGTGGGTTGTCTGGTTATTTCCTGCCCCTGCCTGCAGCCCCCTCATGCGGGTCTCAGGTGGAGACTGTCAGGATGGGAAGAGAGTGAGGCATCCATCTCTCTAACCTCAACCGTCACCAGGAGAAGTGTTGAGTGTTTCTGAGCCTCATCAAAACAAACCCACACATGAGTTAGACGCTGGCTGATATTTAACTTCCTGTGCCGGGTGATTACACTGCGGTCTGACTGGAGCAGATGAATAATAGAGTTATGCGCCTCTCAGTCCTTGATGTCCATTAGAGTCATGTAACCTCCCTGCACCCCATAGGGCAGTTTGTCATGTGGCCAGGAGACAGGGATCAATTTTCAGGGAATGGTTTGACTTGAAGAGGAGGATGAGGCCAGAATGATGTCATTGTTCACCCTGATTAAACACACAACATAGGTTATTAAATATATAATGTATTGATTTTGAACAGATAAAGAAATACTTAAGGCTTTTCGTATTATATGCTTATTTGTTTCCTTTTGTCCTGAATATGCTGTAGATTTGCTGACAGGCTGGTCTCCTCTGTGTCTTCTCTTGGTATCGGAGTGTTATCTATCTTCTGATCTAACTCTCAGCTGGAAAGAAGGCAACATATTTCAAAAAATGTTGCGCTAATGCATTCTTGTTTTGTAATATTCTGCCTGGTCTCGCAGGGGAAGGTTTCTTGCGATAACCGACACGCCTGATCCTGAGGCATTTATCTGTTTTCCTGTCTCATCTCTCCTTGTTTGGCCTGTTGAACCAGCATGCTAACAGTCTGTAAATACATATGTTCATGATCTCTACAGTTTGTGCCCACAGGCTACAGGTCCAACATAATCAGGACTCCCTGCACCCCCAGGTTGTTTAAAGAGATCATCTGTGCAAAGGAATTTTTTCCATGTTCATTAGATGTTGCGTGGTTGTTCACAGATGAGTCTTACTATGCAGGATGTCAGGACAGTGTTTTAATGTAAGGGTAGAGTCTGATATGTGTCTGTTTCAGTGTGCGATCACAGGCTTTAGGAATGCTTACTGTGAGTAGTGAAGCAATAACCCCTCAAGTTTCAGAAACTCTCCCTCCTACCAGGCAGGCGCCCACAATGTTTTCTTGTCTCTATTTGCTTATCTGATGGCGAGGTTGTGTTATCTTGGGAAGTTTCCAGTCATGACAGGAGATCCTCAGGCTAACAACATAATCCAAGAGAAGTTGTAATTTTTGGAATTCGCCTTGGATGCACCAAGCGCCAAATCCTCCCAATTTCCTTTTTAAAAGACGATGTATTTCATCGTAAAGCCTGCAGTTGTCTCTCAGGCGGCACAGGAGTCTTATCCTGGAAACACCCTCGCGTAAATTCCTGCGGAGTGAGGTGTTTTGATGTTTAGTTTTTATTGTTGGAGTTTGCCAATACTTATCCATTGCATGACAATCATAAAAGAAGCCTGTTACCGCAGGCCAGCACACCTATGTTTGATGAGTGCAAACTGTGCGGTCGCACTTTGTTTGCTGACTCACGAGGAGAACAGACTAACATGTAAATGAATGTGAGGCTTCTTGGAGTATATTTATGAAATGTATCCCAGCCTGTAAACCCAAAACAAGACAACTAAAACAAGAACTACAGTTTGTGTTTTCACATAATAACAACCTTTAAACTTATATCATTCAAGCAAATCTTCTTTTAAGAGTGCATATTGGCGACCTTTTACATGCCTCTGTTAGGATACTGTTATAGTGTGGCATGCAAGTCCACATTTCAAATCAGTAAAGACAATGGGAAATAAAACCTAAACATTTTTATCTCCCCCTCCCATTTCCTCTCCTCATCCCCAGGGTTTGCTCAGCCCTCAGTCTCTTCCTTGAATGGCTCTTCAGATGTTTGCCGGTCAGGAAGGAAAGGAATTAGTTGACTCACACTGAGCAGATATGATGGGATGTGAGCAGTGGGGTCATTAACGCAATATGTACTGTATATGTTCTTTCACATATAGCACATTTATAACGAAAGTGCTTCTAGGCTAAAACATCTCCACATTCCTATCTCAAGATAGATACGGCAGAGTCTCAGATTAGGGGCGCGCTGTGGATTGTGTCGCATTTCCTTTCTTTTCCTCCTCAAACATCTGCAGCTCTTGCTGAATGCATCTCTCATGTGACCAAAAATGCATCCATAATTCATCCTTCAATTTTGTCCGCAGTGTTACAGCGCCACTTCCGCATGTTTCCTGTGTGACCTTGTCTCCCTCCTCCCCTCCCATCTCATTTTGGTGTGTGTGTGTGTGTGTGTGTGTGTGTGTTTTGGTTTCAGTGTGTCTTACTGTATCCATTGTTGATACAGAGAGCACATGGGAAGTGTACACATTTCATGTCAAAGGCTCCGCAGAGTAAATATTTCAAATGCCAGTGCTGCTATTGATTATGTTATTATTAAATCCCTTCATGGTTGGACTGCACATCCTGCTCAGTGTGAGACACACGAGTCCTTCACCTTCTCTCTGGAGGAAACATTATGACCTCAGCTGAACAGCTCTGGGGGAGGTTTTTTGGAAGTGAGAGAAAAGGCTTTACTATAGCGAGAATGAAAAAAAGGAGTACAGTCGAAATGGGAAGGGTAAGGCTATGTGTGTGTCTGTTGCCATAGCAATCTTTCCATTAAGTCACTGGCCGGGTTTTTTCCAAACATAGCTCGTCCACCTACTGACTGAGTGAAAGAGCGGAGAGAAAGAGAGGGAGCAAGCAGATGTAGAAAATGTAAGCAAAACAAAGAAAGAGACACATTTAGGGCTGGTCAGCGAGTGCTCGGCGGAGAGTAAAGGCTGATAGACAACAACGAGGGAGAACAGAGAGGCAGGTGAGGGGCTTAGCGCTGATTCCTCCCTCTTTAATCAGCATAGGAAAGAACGAGGGGTGCTGTTTAAAGGAAATAACAAGGTGACTCTGTAATCTTCTGAATACACGATAATGTAGGTGTTATAGGGCCACCATGCTCATTCACACAATACATGCAGACCATGTGCCTCCAGCCCTGCACACAGCAGATAAGGCTGGGAGCATTTTCCTCTAACATATCATTTGATCACTTAAATATCAATAAAATATTCCCCTCCCCGTGGTAACGGCAGCCCATACACACACAATAATGGTTATTTATCCTCTCTTCTTGTGCTTTCCTCTATCCGCTTTGCAGTTTTACTTTCTCTCCCTCCTGCTCGACAAGTGCTCATACGCCTTTTGTCTGAGAGACACGCCAAGAAAAACATCAAAGTTGTCCAATCCCGTGAGAGCCCGAGCCTGTGCAACACAGGCGGATCTGGCTCCACCCTGCAGTTGTGTGTGTGCCTAATAAGCACCCCTGACCACAGCCAGGGCACTGAGTCTCTCGATTCAAAACCCAGCTGGCAGCGCGGCCTGCTGACATCATCAGCACCAGACTGGGCTCTGAGCGCCTTCACTCCTCGGCTTATGATGTCACAACCAGAAAAATCATGTAACAGCCCCAGAGAGGGAGAGCCTACATTAGCATGTCCACATATGTATTTTGGTGCTTATGTGACCCTTTGCGGTGAAGTAGAGAACCAAAGTGTTCTGGAGGGATGGGATGAAGGCTTTTAATGTGGTGAGAGAGCGGGGCGGGGCTAGCTAACACCCAGTGGGTGCTTGGAGAGAAAAGTTTGAAGGATGATGACGCACAAAACATCCACCCTCATACACTCAGGCCACAAAGACTGCTCATTCTCACTCTGTAAAACACTGTTATTGTGTGGTTGACACACAGGCCCAGATATTTGTGACTGAACATGAACGGGGAAATGACCCGGAGTACAGGAAGGGAGCACTGTCAGATCCCCTGTCGAATGAGTGTGTGTGTGTCATATTTGTCTGCTGTGTGTGTTCAACTGATTTTCTTTTGTTCTCCTCAGGTGCGTGAGATTCTGGGTCAGTGTTCCTGTCCAGCTCAGTTTCCTATGATCAAGGTGTCGGAGGGGAAGTACAAAGTGGGAGACTCCAGTGCGCTGATCTTCATCAGGGTAGGTTCTCACCATCATGATCAGAAATATCTGTCACTGTGAGCCATGAGACTTGTCTTTGTGGTCACTTTTTAACGGTCACATATTTAGCTAAACCAGAAAAAATATGGGTGGATTATATTATTAGTTAGTATGCGTTGATCATCAGGCAAACACCGAAAAGTAAAGCAAGTTCCTACTCCCCTACTTCGGAATACACCCGTCCTCGAACTCGGTATTTTTCAACTTTCTTTGTCATAATTATAATGATTTTCTCACCCTGTTAATTTTTTTATCTGGTTGTAGCATCACAAAGAAAGACAGTTATTGTATAAGTTGTAAACAAGCCCACCACATTATATGGAAGACAGAAGGGACAAATGAATAAATATACCCCAAACAGAGAAAAACCGTTTCAAACTTTGACTTTTAAAACAACACCCACTACTATCTTGATTTTGATGTTCTTTATTCTACAGCGAAACCTTAGAAAGACCTTTTTTGATCAAAGCGTGTTAGTGTTCATGTTTATTGAAAGAGAACTGGGAACTATATAAGTCAATTTGCTGAGTTTTGTTCTTCTTTCTATGTGGGTTATAGTTACTCAGCACTTGCCAAATATCGATGTGTGGTGTTCTCACTTTAAATTGTATCTCCAGAAAGAGACATTTATCTGTCTGATTTGCCTGATTGTTTGTATTTCTTCTTTGATTCAACGTTGCTAGATCTGTGAACAAATTGACAGAAATGTTTAAATAAACCTGATTTCTTTCAGTTTTACATGCTCAGCTAAATATAGGAACTAGTTTGGCAAATGACACAGAAGGCTTTGAGGCCTGCAGTAATTGCATGGAACCATACGGTGTTGGCATATGGCATCCTATGTTGTTTCAAGCAGAGTTATTATGCAACAGATAAATCACTCGGAGCCCAGAGACCTGTACTGTAGACTCTGTAACAGCATTGTGATATATCTCCGTCATGTGGGTGTTTACAAACTAGCCCACTCACAGGACTGTACTTTTCCCACTGAGACACAATTAGAGCTTTAGGTCATTTCCTGTGTTGGCCCTTATCTTGCCTGTTTCTGCCCGACTGTTTGTCTCAGTTTCAGCCTAAGAGCTGCCACCGTATCCACTTCAGGTCTCACAGGAAAACCTCACTGCTGGAAAACAGGGATCGATTTAGTTTCACTTACCTAAAAATATTCCCCAGCTACAGTAATGGACTCGCAAGTTGTCTGAGTTTACATTATATATCTGCAATTGTAATGTTTCTTTACTTTTAGTGGCACCGATGTTTTAGACAGAGGAAGTGATATCTGAGATAATGGATGGCACGCCCCAATCTAGGAAAGCTTTTTCCTTTACATTATCAAAGGTCTGATGTCTACTGAATATAATAGGACTCACTGTAAGGGACTGTAGACAATGTTTGGATTTGAGTCTTGAAATTTAAGACCTTCCCCAACCTAAATTATATTAATTTCTGCAGCACTGAAAGGTTAGTTTGACCACAGATAACTAAATAGGCAAATCCTAAAGAATTTAAAATGGAATAATCTCCAAAAGTCATAATTAATATATATATCAATGGAATAGTAGTTTTTAAAAAGCTGACAAAGCACACATTAGCACTGGAATTAGCCACTTCAAAACAAATAGCAAACACAATCAAATTATTGTTATTTTCAAAAACGATGTAATAGGTGTTTTGCCTTCTGTCATGCTGCAGACTAAAGTGCTCGACTGTGGTGAATCAAGTATTGAAACATACACAGGATTATTCTGCTCTGCATTTCCTTTATTATAATTTCATGCCATAAATTCACATTCATGAGCATTTTACGAGCACAAAAGCCGTCATCATGGGCTGTTAAATTAATCCTGAGAGGGGATGTATGACATTTGGTAAGAGGAAAATAGAAAAGACCTCCCTCCACTTAGCAAAATAAAAAATACATTACCTCTCCTCCCTCCTGTAGTCCCTAAGATGGATTGTGAAGCGTTGAATCATTCTGGGGCCTCCTGCCTGCCTGTGTACATCCCTTTAATAGGATACACATATTTAAATGTGTCTGTTTGCAGTGTGTGTGTCTGGGTGCCACGGCCCGTCAGATTAGCTTTCCTCACAACGTCTCCGCCCTCTCTTGATTTCTCACTTGGGGTGACATTGATCATATAAATGCCCGAGCAGCTCCGAGTGCAGCCAACACACTTCCCTTTTTCTTCAGAGGGTAGGAAGCGGGCAGCCGTTTTTTTGAAAGCCAACAAAACCCTATTCAGCCGCCAAAGCTCTGACATGCTCTCGGACTGAGCGAGGGGATGAAGCACAGAAAGCATAAGGTAGATCGGGCAGTTTGAACACAGGGGGGGAGTTAATAAGGCCTCTTTGTCCCCGGGGGGGGGTCACTCCCCAGAGGGAGGAGATGCCTTCAGTCGTGGGGCACATGAGCTGAAATGAGCCATGAGCTTAATTTTTGAGCTCACCACCAAAATGTAAGAAGAAATCGGTTCAACACGCCCCCGCAATGATGACAAGCAGCCTCTTTGTCCGCTGTTGCCATAGAAACAGGGATAGGGTCTGCACTGAAGACTGTGATACCCCTTCAGTGGTTGTGAAATTAGGCAGCTAAGCAGATCTAAAGTGGAACATGGTCCCAAAACATCTATTTAACCTCCTCATTAAATATGAAATGAATAATATGCTCGTTGGATATGAAAACATGATGAGGAATGCAATAAAACAAAAATGTAATCATGCAGCATTTTAAGACCGTAACTAATTATCTTTATAGTCATGCAATCATCCCACTCCTGTTACACAAAGACGTTTGTTTATTCTGGTTCTCAGTAGCTGTTACTCCCATGATGGTTACCCCTCCTACAAAGTTAACAGTAACAAACTCATTCAAAGGATATGAAGCTATATATGTGTCAAAACCGCACCTCTATTATAGTACTGTGTTCCAACAAACTAAAATACGTGTTCACAGAGAGAATCAGAAGTGACAGCAGATGTATTCTCTATTATTGAAAAGTGTTGAAGATGGTTAATTCCCGATACAATGGACATTTACAAAATGAAAAAGAAAACGGCATATGTTAATCATACATTTTAATTGTTCTGTCACACTGGGATAACTGTTGACATATACACTGAACATTTTTTTAAACGTTGACAAATTACACATAATTGGTAAGTTGAAAGCATTAATATTACGTTTAAATAAAAAGAATAGGTTTAACTTCAACATACCTAATACAATTATGTGGAACCTGTTAAAGGAGAGGTGTCATGGCCATTTCCACTGATCATAATTCCATTGTTGAGGTATACTAAAATAGATTTATACTGTGCATTTTTCCAAACTCACATTGGTTTCTCATACAGCATCTCTGTAAACTACGTGTATTCACTGAATTTCACTCTCTGCCTTTAACGGCTCGTTGTAGCTCCAATAGCTCCAGCCCCCACCCTCCCTGTGAGCACAGTGTGCTCTGATTGGTCGGGACGTTGTGAATCGCGCTGAGCTCTGTGGAGGTGTTGTTTCCTTGTTTAGGATACATAGCGAAACACAGCCAAACTCATCCTGAGCACACACAAAGACACAGCCGAAGTAAAAACAATAAGTGTGGCTTGATATTGAGTAAGAAAAAGGTTGATAAACGCTGTGAGAATGGGTCTGCAGAGAGAATTTCGCCGCGATCCCAACTGTCTGTTATCAGCCTGCAGCCAGGGAGGAGAAATCAGCTGAGCTGCCTGCACACTGTATGTGTGTGAGGAAGTCCGTGGATTGGTCAATTTGGACCAATCAGCGGGGGCTTAACGTAACGGCTCCGGGGACGTAACGTAACGGCTCCACGGATTGGTCCATTTCGTTCCGGGTACGGGTTGACATCATGCCGTACCCGGAACGAAATGGAAGAATCAAATGGACAATGACGTATCTCCAACGAGGCGTTTTGGGGAGGTATTTTCTGTGTTAGAGTTTTACTCCCTACAGGGTGTACTTTGAGGGTTTTGACTCTGCAGACCGTTTACATGCATAAAACCTTCATAACACACAAGGGGACGGGTAATAACCGGAAAAGCATGACACCTCTCCTTTAACAAAATACATTTAATTAAAGTCAATGTTAATTTTTTTCAGTGTAGGCCAGATATTTTCTCTCACTTCAATATCACTCTCTTCTTGTTCATACTTATCACTGTTTTTATTTTATTTAGTTTGTCCCAAATCTCTCTCTTACTCGTCTTATGAAATCGTTGATGCTGAACGTCAATAAGGAAAAATGTTTATTCCTCCTGTTCCGGTTAAAGCTGTTATACTTCTGCAGTATTGTATTGTATTGTGAACGTTTGACATCAGTGATAGCAGTGATGTTATGAAACTGGTGCAGCCTGGCCTTTCACTGCTGGCACATGACGGTGAAGCAGAATCAGACAGTAAACCTGTTCCTGACATAAGGCCAGAGGAGAGTAAGCAGTTTATACTCTCAGGTCTGATAGAGATAAGCAGATCAGCTGTTTTGTCGGATTTGATGTAGTAGAGGAGTACGGCTGATGAGAAGCCTTGGAGTGGATTGGTGGGGATTGTATGAGAGAGAAGGTGGGGTCAGACTTCAGGTCACATGTCTACGCCTCCCTCTGATCAGAGCAACAGACGATGTGTCCAGTGTAGGGTCGGGAGTGTTACTCTGAAAATGTAATGCGTTACAATAACTAGTAACATGTCAAAAAATGTAATCAGTAACCTAATCTGGGTATCAAAATATAAAAGTAATGTATCCTGATTACTTTCTGTTACTTTCGGATTTCCACAATATCAAATGCAAGGCAAATAAAAACAAGAAAAAATAAATTGATGGTTTTTTACTTCAGTGTATGCCACAAACTGTAATAGTTTAAAAATGCTGTTTAAGCTTAATAGGCGTGTGGTGCAGTGGGTTGTGCGTTGGTGTTCGGATCAGGGGGTCACAGGTTCAAACCCCACTGCAGTCAGCATGTCGTTGTGTCCCTGAGACACTTCACCCCAAATTGCTCCCGTGGGGATTGCCCACAGTATTGAGTATGTAAGTCGCTTTGGATAAAAGTGTCTAACAAGTGACATGTAATGTAATGTAATACATTAATTAAAAGCAAACTTTAGTTTTGTTTAATAAATCAGGTGATGCATTAATAACAGAAATGTATTTAAAATAAAGAAGAATTAAAGTAGCCTCAATATAAATAATTAAGAAAATTCCTTCAGTACCTCTACCTATAATATATTGATTATAACACTGTTAACCTGGGAGGCTGTGGCTCAGTGGATAGTATGATGGACGAATCTGGGGGTAGCAAGTTTGAGTCCCACTGCAATCAGCATGTCGTTGTGTCCCTGGGCAAGACACTTCACCCCAAATTGCTTTGGATAAAAGCGTCTAACAAATGACGTGTAATGTAATGTAACCTGCTAGTAATGTCTATTTCTTAAAAGGTAACAGTAATCTGATTTACTTCATTTTTTGATGTAACTGTAATCTAATACAGTTAAAAAAAATGGTATCCTAATAACGTAATCTCTTTACATGTAATCTGTTACTCCCCAAGCCTGGCTGTGTGTGGTTCAGTGGAAATAAACTCGGTGCCAGCCCACGCAGTATGCCATTGTGGCTTTGCCTCGCCCGCCCTCTGACACACGGGCACAACCTTTAAAACATGTGGCTGGCAGACCCTGTTACACAACTCGAGGCAGGGGGACCATCCAGGGGCCTCTCAGATCACATCAGGCAAATTGTGTTGCTTCAGTGAAGGCAAGCTTCTGCCTGGAGGGAGTGAGGCTCCTCGGTCTGATCCTGTGGATGTTGGTGCTTCAAAAAGGAGAGGAGAGTAGGAAGTGACATATCCACCAACCCCCCCCCCTCTGTTGTATCTATCCTCTCCTCTTGGCTCCTCTCCACGGTAGCCGGGGAGCAGAGAGGACAGCAGGGGTGAGTTGTTACCATGCTAATTCACCCGGCTCCCCTCCGAAAACTCACGGGAGCCAGCTGAGAGGGAGAGAGGCCAAAAAAAAGGAGTGTCTTTCACAGCACTTGGGCTCTTTCTTATGCTACCCTACTCTGTTTAATTGCGAGTTGGCATGACAATGAACAGCCCTCATAATGGCAGCAGCTGGGGGTGATGCGGGAGGGGGGGGGGGGGAGGGAGAGGCAGGGGCACAGGCAGGGGTGCATCAAGATGTTAGGTAACACTGAAGACCGGCCAGCCTTCAGTGAGCTGCCCCACTTGTGGAATTTGCATTTCCATTGACTTGTGCAGTGTGTGTGGCAGCGCAGTATATCAAAAGGAGTCGCTTTTTTATTTGTGCATGAATGTGGATGTTATTCTCTGTGTATCTATTGAAGCCTTGTTTTCTCTTTCTATCCCCCAGGTCCTTCGTACCCATGTGATGGTGCGTGTTGGAGGGGGCTGGGACACATTAGAGCACTATTTGGACAAGCATGACCCGTGTCGCTGTGCTGCTTTCGGTGAGGTCACTTCCTGTTCCCTGTCAGCCCCTTACAAAACCACTTCATTGTTGTGTCTGACTGTTGTATAACTCATTTAGGATCACGACATATGATTCACCTCTGATGTAATACGTTCAGACCAAGAAACAAGAAAAGAAGAAGTAAGATTGCGTAGAAGTCTCTGAGAAAATGATCCTAATGAAGTAATATTGTGAACTGGAGTTTATGGTCTTAATTGTTAGTCTTCATAAACATAACATGTTGTTCATTTTGTAAATGATGGTCCCACCTAGATTACATAGATGATAAAGCAGCGTATGCTTTAGGTCTCTACCACAGTGCTGTCTTATCTGGGTGCTCTCTGTGTTTTCGTCTTACAATATTTACCCTTTTACAGTGTTTTTTCAGTTTATGAAAGGTAGTTGTAACATTTTGGACGCGTAAAAATGTTTAATTAAGCATTCAGTTGTACTAAGTTTCCCCCCTCTCCAAAAACCAAGATGGCATTGGCCAAAATAATTAAAATTGCGACGCCTTAATGCTAAACTCAAGGCTTGAAAACTATAGTCTACAAACCAATAGTGTAAATCCACTTCTTATATGCAGTGTGTGATTCAGACTAGGAGCAGATACTGGCGAGGTCAGCAATTTCTTGAAATACATTCTCTAAATGAGACCTAGAAGCAACGGAAAATAACCATCATTTTTGATATTCTGTCATTTTGCACTTTGTACTACCAGAAACAATCAGTCTTTTTCATGCAGATACCTAACCAATATTACATCCAGCCAGTAAATATAAAGGCCTCCAAACGAATGGTAAAAGTGGTGATGGCATGAGACGACCCTCTGCCCTGGACAGCTGACACTGGCTGAAATCATAATTGGTGCTACATTTATAGACCATAGAGTATTAGGTGATTATAGAAATATGCCTTTTGTGATCTATAAATGTTCTCTCTAAATGGTGGGATCATCTGCATCTCTACGGTCGGCTCGTATCACAAATTAGGGTCTTATCTATTTCTGGTTCGGGGAGGCATACACTATGTTATCTGATATTGCTATCTAAGAGCTTGATGACAAGGGTGTGTTAAGCTATGATATATATTTCTGGACCTCTTAAAGACGTTTATCCTTTGTGATTAAATTAGACAATGTGGCTACGAGGTCTGTCTTGCAATACGGCACGATACGATACTATATGATAATACTTTGTTGTCAGATGAATTTTTCTTCAATCGCAGAAGCTTCATTTGCAACATAAAACAAGGACAAATATTAAAACACGATACAAGGAAACAAACATTTAACAAATCATCAAAATCACTGAAGAGAAAGACCCTCTATCATACCTGGGATTTAACTCTGTATTTCATTTGAGGATTGACTGGTGCACAAAGGAGTGCTTCAGTCTAACGTTATTAAATCCTCGGACCCTGTACCTTTCTGATTTGATGGTAACAAATGTGTTATCAATCTGTCTCCACAGCTCACCGCTACCACCAGGCTAAAGCCAGTGGCCAAGGAGGTCAGGGAGCCCACAGCAAGTCGTCCAGCGCCCACTCCTCCCGCTCCACCAGCCCAGGACCACACTGGCGAAATGATGGCATCGCCCCATACAAACCCCCCGACCGGCGCTCCCTGGAGCCCCCCTCTGCTCCGTGTGCTTCTTCCTCCTCCACACGGCCCGGTCGCTCTCAGAACCCCTCTGTTCCCCCCGCCGAGCGCGACTCCAGTGCAGCTCGACCGCTGCTCCCACGGCCGCCACGAGACCGCTCCGAACCCCGACACTTTAATCCTCTCAGGTTCGTGCGTCTACACTAGTGTCATGTTCAGTGGTGTTAAGTAACTAAATACATTTAAGTACTGTACTTAAGTACAATTTTGAGGTACTTTTAACTTACTTACTTCCATTTTATGTTACTTTGTACTTCTACTCCACTACAATTCAGAGTTAAATATTGGACATTGCCTTTACCAGCTTGATAAAAACATCAAGGCATAAATAATTATAATCAAAACATATTATATTTATGATTCTGAAATGTCCAAATGTGCATAATGAGTACTATTCGTTTTGGTACTTTAAGTATATATTGATGCTAATCATTTTTAACTTTTAAGTAACATTTTGAATCCAGAATTTTAACATAGTATTCCTACACTTTGGTACAAGATCTGAATACTTCTCCTACCTCTGTTGATGTTACAATGAAGAAATCAATCTCTCAAAAGTAGCCTGGCAGGTCAACGCTCAGTAATTCCTTTAAGCCCTTTTGTGCCCACAGAGGACCAGACACACACCACACACACACACACACACACACACACACACACACACACACACACACACACACACACACACACACACACACACACACACACACACACACACACACACACACACACACACACACACACACACACACACACACACACACACACACACACACACACACACATAGGCCTACACAACAAAAACATGCCAGGAAGCCACAGATTAGACCAGAGCAGATTTATCTAATCTCAGGTGACATTGCCTAGATAAACCCGTCAGCCTACAGCACTTTCCAGTGGCTTCAATGGTCAACAAACATTTACTCTCCTCTCTTTAATACATTTACGTTAAATAAGACTATCCACTGTCTAAAGAAGGCTGCGATTCTGTTCGAGCTGTTGCTCAAGCTTTTCTTCTCTTGTCTTGGCCAACAGATGGTGTGAATTAGTTAGAAGCCAGTGACAAATGAAACCACAGATCATTTTTCTCTGATCTGCTTCTGAAGCGTCACATCAGAGCCAGAGTAGTGGCATGTTAAGGCCACTATAAGTACTAATATGATATATAAAGACAATCTGTTCTTCGTGTAGCTGGTAAAAGGTCAAGTTGGTCACATAGTTTCCCTATATGTCAGAGAGTGAAGGCGCCATTGTTTAACACAATTAAGAGATGAATGGCGGTTTGCTTTGGCTTGTAGCCAATATGTGGCTCATTTCTGTATTGAGCGATGGCTCAGACCACACGTCAAAGCAACAGCTCATTCGAATTAACCCTGTGTGGGCGGGGCATCCCATTTCAAGTGCGCCGACTAAATAAACACTAATCTGATAACTATCGCTAGACAACTGTTCACAGCTAACTAGGGAAGTAGGTCAACAGGTGGGCTTCATAAAGGAGTGTAGGCAGGCCTGAAAATAAACATATTTAATATCTGATGATAGCTTTACAAGTATGGTGTAATTAACATTCATTCACGGCATAATCTAGGATATAAATAAAAAACAACAAAATCCTCGAGGAAAGAAAACACAGGATGGCAGCATGCCGTCGTTTCTAAGTTGACTCACCCATCTTTAAATGGATGGAACAACTTAAAGAAACATTTAATATATTCTACAATAATAAGTTGAGAAATATGCCAATGGCTGTTTTCTTTGAGACATAGATTTACCCTGATAATATGTGACAGTGCAGTGTCTGGTTCAGTAAAGGACATTGCTATGGATTGGGTTTGGGTTTGTGGTGTTATCATGAATATACATTTTTATTGTTCTCTTCTCTTCATTCTAGGAATAAGGATACAAAGTTGCCAGTGACGAGACGTCTGTCTGGAGACAGTGACTCCTCTACAGCCTCCTCTAAGGGAGGAGGAGGAGGAGGAGGAGGAGGAGGAGGAGGGGGACGGTACCCTCTGGGCGGGGCCTCACGGCGATCTGGTGATGAGGTAGTCCTGCTCGTCAATCGCAAGGAGGGGAAGCACATGATTGAGAGGTCTGGAGATCAAACCTCATCACTGCGGACCCCCCTGCCCCGCGCACGCAGCCAATCCCGGGAACGTCCTGCTCTCGCTCCTATACTCAAACCGAACCCCCCGCAAGGATCCGCTGATGGATCTCGAACATCCCGCCCAGAGAGGGGCCGCTCCACTGGAAACGAGGGCCCGAGGAGACTCCATGCGCCACGTTCCCACAGCCAGAGTAAGTTAACCAGCAGGACTCGATCTGGTGATGCCAGCCCGGGACCGGCTTCCTGCCACAGAGACCCTCAGCCCCCAGACCGACGAGAGGACCTCCGGGCCAAACAACTGCCCCCCTCCTCTCCCAGATTAGTGGGTGGGTTTGCTAAGAGGCAGTCCTCCTCCTGCTCTAACTCACCTATTAAAGGGGTTCAGAACAACAACAACAACAGCAGCCCCAGCAAGAAGATCATAACTACTCCCAGACCCCCTGCCCCTCGCTCCCCCTCGGTAGGAAAAGGCAGGATTCTTCCGCCGGTCACCTCCGGGGGTCGACGTTCACCTCACTCAACTCCCCGCAACTTCCACCATCACACTGCCCGCTCCCCCCGGACGTCACAGGGACTTCGTTCTGCTGGTCGAGGCCACCATAAGAGCTTGTCATGCCTGGAGCGCCCGGACCCCGAGGAGGAAGGACCGGGGCTCGGCTTCCAGATGCTTCCAACACTAGACCCCCAAAAGGAGCAGGACCTGTATCGCAGCTTTGAGGCTGAGTTTCTGGCCAATACACAACAGGCTAGAGGAGGGTCTTGTAGAGCCCCAGGAGGAGCGAACCTTCAGGGTGCCGGGACACATGTAGTGCCGGCAACCACTGATCCTAACGTCACTGACTCGGCCTACTCCTCTTCTAACTCCTCCACCTCCTCCCTGAATGTGGGGGCAAAGATAGGAACACTGCCTGACCTTAGGGAATCCAAGAGAGCTCATCCCCGTCACTTCCAACTGGAGGACCCCTTAAACGTACTTTATGGAAACAATTTTGGAGTACCTCACAACGGTGGTCAAGGAGAGCCTGAGCACTGGGGGGAGCGGGGAGGGGGTCTCAAGAAGCTCCCAGCCATCTCTAGCTCCATCGAGGAGAGGGAACCTCCGTCTTCACTGCCTGGTCTTGGAGACAGAGACACACTGATGAACCAGGTCCCCTCACAACCTGCTTTCCACTGTAGTAATATTAATGGAGACCATGGAGGCTTTCCTCCTACAGGGGGGCTGAAATGTCAGCAGGGTCAGCTTGGCTGGGGCACAGGGCCTGAAGGAGATATTCCTCCAGAGAATCACCAGCCAAACTTACCCTATGACCTAGAACATGGTGACGGCAATGACGACCTCCCGCCCCCAGAGGCTTGTCCGTCACCTGTGCTCCTCCCCCCCTCTGGGGACTGCTCTTTCCAGGATTCCTCCAGTGAAAACTCATCCATGTGCTTCAGCCTGAGTGAATCCCAGTCTGAAACCCCCCCACCATCTTCACCTATTGCCAACGGGAACACTGATGCAGAAGGGCTGCAGACTAATAAAGGGCAAAAGAAGACAGACGGAATGGCCTCTAACTCAAAGCACAAACTGAGAGGCAGGATGCAGCCTCGCACTGACAACAGGCCAGAAAACAGCCCCTCACGGATCCCCACACCGCGCAGCTTCAGAGATCTGCAGACTCACGAAACGTTTTCCCCAAGCCACACTCCTCCGCTGTCCCCTCAGAGCTCACGCTCTACTGGTCGCCCGGCCACATGCAAGGGCCTCCACCAGGCCTTCGCAGACATGATCCATTCCCGGCCATGTTCCCCAGCCATGGTTAACAAAGACTGCTCCTTCCCTGGACAGTCAGGGAGCCTGGACACTGAAGCTTGGATGTAGCACAGGTGACACAGGGGGTGTCATGAACTCTGACTACTGTGTAAAAACTTAAGATTGGGCCATAGACTGTTTTTACTGCATGTCTAACACTCCTTCTTTCTCACTTAGTTCCCCCCCTGAATAACTGCAGGGGGTTCACATTGCTTTTATGTTGCACTCAAGCCAAATTATTTATTACCAAAGGAATGGTCTTTAAGATTACTTTCACTGTCATTTTAATGTGTGCATGGGGATGCTTTTGCCAATCATAAGGTGTTTATTTTTTTATTTTTGCAAAGACACTTGTGAAAGTCTCATGGTTGAAACAGAGAGATTGAGAGAGAGCATATGTGCTGCCATGTGCCCCGCTGAGGGGCATGGCGAAGTGCCAGGGATTTAAAGCAGCAACTCTAAACAGTGTAAACACTAAACCTTCAGACAGATGGGATGGCTCCCTCTTGTGGTTTGCCACAGCATCTCTGCTTGCCTTGGTAGTCAGAATACTGGTATGATGACTGTGATCTTTTTCAGTCTCTTAACATTTGACTCAGTATACTCACATTTACAATATAATAACCGTTAACATACACATAGGTACCCCCATCATCCCTCTGACTGTATGAACACTACTTGCTCAACCAAACCCTGTATAGTCGTCTGCCGTTATTCATGTGGTATGTCACATTTTCGCATCAGTTTTTGTAGCTGTGATAGATTTTGTTGTTGTTAAGGTGTCACAGGTTTTAAAGATTATGTTTAATGCAGTAAAACATTTTAAATTGATTCCAACTTTTAAGTGGATTAAGTGTAAAAATATGAGGAGCAGTGAAGGTTGTGTCTTTGTCACTGAAGCAGAAATGTTGGGATTTCTTCCTCTGACCAAACTGTACTCTGGAATACAATGCTACATATATACAAACGTCAACGGCTGAGGAGAATGAATGTGTAAATACATGTCGATGTGCTCACTGATAGATGTGGGTATTTTGTATATAACAAGGCATTGAATATACAGTTTAATGTACATATTCTCTGTAATCAGTTCTGTGCTGCCTTAGCTATGCAATATTGGTGTTGGAAATGCCTTGACAATTCCCTTTGCCTTAAAATGTATTCACAGGTTAGTTTTTGAATGTTTTTGCGCAACATCACTAAGATCTATTCGGTAACACAACATTGCCATCATTATTTCTTTATGATTATAGAAATTGGAGAGTTTAGGTGTGAATGTGGAAATAAGTGAGGAACATTGCCCATTTTAATTGTACATTATTCGTAGTCTAGGTGTACAATTCCTGACAAAGATATATAATGTATTGCCCTGAATCATGTTGGTATAATTGAGACACAAGAAGCCAGATAACCTACTTAGAAGATGGATTTGAAAGACTCAGCTCAATCTATGGTGACATCTAGTGGCTAAGGAACAATATGTTTTATTCACAGTAAAATTATGTACTGTTTTAATGATTTTGGAATGGTATATGTTTGTTAATAAGAGCCAATATCAATGCTAATAAGGGGAAATTTGATGGATGAGGAATGACTTTGACTTGAGTGTCTAAATGTGTGCAACAGTGCATGAATAATAGATACTGTAACTGGATATGACGGATCTCTTGTGGAGCTCATGCACAAGAGGATGAGAGGTCAGAGCCCTGCGACAGTACTTCTGTTTTTTGGTAATAACAGGTGTGGACTTTGTAAAAATATATTTGAAAGTGGAAACGTTTGACTTGTTGTCAATTAAGAAAAGTTGGTGATCATTTGTCTTTCTTGTGTTTACGATGATAGATATCTCCCTGAGAGATTTAATAGAAAGAACCAGTAAAAAAAAAAGAAAGCTGCAACATTTGTGGAAACCATCTTTTTGCAGGGCACTGACACAGTAAATAGGCTCGAAAGCAATGAGAAGGTGCATATGTGTGTACATACAGTATGAGAATATGTTGAGAGTTGGAGTGAAGAGGGAAGTAATGTAGGTCTAATTTATTTATTTATGAAATTAAGTCTCTCAAGTTACATCTGTGTCCCAAATATGATAATGAGCAGGAAGTTTAATCTTAATAAGGTGGAGCCAACTGATAAAAAACTCAGCAATTTAAGTATTTTTTCCCAACAGTATACCGTAGAAACATTAGAACTATTGCAAGCTATGGTATGAAACAGACAAATCATCTGTGGGTTGCTTTGCATAATTCAGAAACAGTTATTAGATTTAATGCAGACTCCTCATAATTTATGATTAAAGAAAGCCACATATGATTACGGACTGGTTATGGGTCTCTTCCGTACAAACAGATGTTTTATTTGAATTGTTTTTAATTTAAATATGTTTTGGCTTATTTTAAAACATTTGTGTTTAGAGTAATTGGTCAAATTCAAAATGTGGTTGTCAATTATAAAAAGAGTGATTGTACATTATCAGCTCTTTGTCCATGCACAACTTCCTGAATCTCTCTCTGCTTCTCTCAATCCCTAATCAGCGAAATCTGAATGTTCATGATTTGATAATTTCTTCTTTGCTAATGTTACTTTCACTACAACTTCAGTTAAATGTACAGATTGCTTGGTATTGTGGAATTTGTATGTATGAAATAGCAATACTGCAACATTTCACAGTTTTTTTGAAGTAAAAAAAATGCTGTCATGTTGTTCTTGTAATAAAACTTTTCCTCTGAAGTTCATGACATTTCTCTGATCCATTTTTCATGTCAAGCTTCGGTCACAGCGGGGTGTCAAACCGACAGGGATGGGATTATGGGGATAGTCATGAAGTGTCTGTTAAAGAAAAGCCACTAATCTGAACGTGGATGATGACTATATTATTCATAATGTACAATGTGATTCAATCATTTATTTTTACTTGGGAAAATTCTCTGTTGCATAAGATATAAGAAGCTGTGTTTAATCATCCCATTTGTCAAGCTTACTGATATTTGATTACTTCTATCTTTATAACTGTACGACAGATTTCCCCCCGCTCTGCAGTGTTGTAAAGTAACTAAATACATGTACTTAAGTACTTTTTTAAAGTACAAATTTGAGGTACTTGTACTTTGCTTGAGTATTTACATTTTTTGCTATTTTGTACTTTACTCAAATACAATTCAGAGTTACATTGACTACTTTAACTCCACTACATTTATTTAATACCTTTAGTTAGAATGGATATTTGGATTAATAATGTGAAAAATGTATCAACACTTAAATAAGACTTTAGTTACACCTGGAGTAAATTCACAAGCGTTCATGCTGTATCAACAAAGTAATTCAAACTAGCAGAACCTTTGATAATAGCTTCGAAAACACTTTAATACATCAATCATTATGATCGAAACATATGATATATGATTCTGAAATGGGCCAATCTGCATAGTGATTACTTTTACTTTTAGTAGTTTAAATATGTTGATGCTGATACTTTTGTACTTTTACTTGAGTAACATTTTGAATGCAGGACTTTACTTGTAACAGAGTATTCCTACTCTCTCGTACTTCTACTTTTACTGAAGTACTTTCTTCCAGCTCTTGATTTTAAGATGTTATTATGAAGATATTGATTGTAAAGAGCTGAACATATATTATTGATCGAGTTGTTGAACATATATTATTGAGAGAGCTTCTCTGAATGAACGCTGACGTTGCCTCTCTGTTTGCTAAGGTTTATTTTGTGTAAAGAAGACGGAAGTAAATCAAGTGGGAGGGACGAAGGCCATCACAGCCATCCCTACGACGCCTGTCACGGTAAGGTGTTTGTGGAGATTTCCTCTTCAAATTCATCCCGAAGCCACTCTAATTTTAACTCCAGAAGGTACGCTAATTCCTTTGGTAAGGTTTGAGCCAGGCGGGTAGATTAAGAGCTTAACTATCCCGGCAAAGGCTTCCTTAAGCCAGTCCTCAGAAGGTCATTTTCTCAGAGAAGTGGTCAGGCGCTAGCTGACACTGACAGGCTCACTGCAGCACACAGCTAGCATTTAGCACCAGGTTAACTCAGATAACTACTGCAAACATGCAGGAATGGGCGAATCAGTTATGCGTAAGTAATTTATCGAATAGCACCGGGAAATTGCAGACCTGTTTGCACTCATTTAAATAACTTGTTTTAGCTTTCTTTCATCTGAAACACTCGAGTCTGCTATGCTAACGTCATGGTAGCCTGATGCTATTCAGCTAGCGAACCTTTCCTCTACTTTTTTGGCTAAGTTAGCAGGAATAACTCAGATTTAGCAAATGTAAAGCAATCGTATTGTATCTCTGCAAACTATTTAAGGGTGTCCTTTTATTGAGGTGTCCTTATGACAGCGTGAGTTATCGTACAAATGTACCGGAATAATCGTCTTGTTGACTAGCTTCGTCGTCAGTTGCATATTATTGGTTAGCTTGTGGCTAACAGACTGTCTTATGTTTGTGAAGCTCAATGAATTATACAACTTGTACGTGTTTTTAATTAAACGCAGGTCGTTGTCATTAGAAAACACGATAACTGTTAGGCCTTTGCCATTCATTTAGACTTGCTGTCAACATCACTCTCTGTTAGCATCACTGCCACTGCAAGTTCCATTAAATTAACATTATCAGGATAACGTTGCGTAATAGGAAGTCAGTCATGTTAATGAAAGGCTAATGCAATTATTATGTATAATAATGTGTAATGAGATGCCATCTGTTTCATTCAGTGTAGGCAACTGCTAGGGACAACATCAATATTTACAGTGGTAATAATGTGTCCTAATCATGATTTAATGTTATACATGATGGCCTTTTGTAGAAAAAAAAGGATGTGTTGCATGTCAGTTGTCAGATATCACAGTATAGTCATTAACATTGTAACCAGAAAACAATCCATGTATATGTGCGGCAAAACTAAAATGTGATGACTATTTACCTATATATACAGTCTATGCTATATACACAAGTCATGTGTTTCTTAAAGGTATACACAGATCAAAAGATAAAAATGTCATGTTCAATGTTTTTCAGGAAATCAGTTGTTTTCTTTTGACTTTTGAGCACCATTGCTCATATTTTAGAGCATGAAGTATTGTTGCATAAATAGGAGAATATCCTTCGCAGAGAGGTGCTCCACCAATAGTTGACATGACCAACAGGAAATGTACTATATAGTTAATGCAGAAGCCACATAGATGCTGACCAACAAGATTCAGGTTAAAACAAGACATGGTGCCAGTTCTCTCAGCAAAAACCATTGTTTTCTTCGGATAGATCACTGACATTTGTTCAGGAGAAGACAGGAATTCCTTTTATTTCCCTGTGTCTGCACTTCTGGTGTTTCCTGTTGCTCTTGGGATGCTCCAAGTTTCCACTGAGGAAATATTTCACAGTCGTTTTTCTCACCCTATCTATCTTTTGCAGGAGAATCGACAATTTGGATCCAAGATGACGGACTCCAAGTACTTCACCACAACCAAGAAAGGTCTGATAGCTCATTTGATAGTTCATAAAACAAAAATAATTTTACATTTAAAACAAGTTATTTCAGTTCTCAATCATTTCCAGCATCCATTCATTGTTTTTCAAGTTACTGCTTGGTGGACTTTTTGGCATATTAGTCAGCTGGGTGCAGCTAAATTATTAAGTCTGCTTTAGGTGTTGTTAGTCTTATTAAATTAAGCTGTTCAGTGGTTTCAGATTAAGGTTTTATTGAATATATGCAGAGCAACTTGATGCATAACACAGTTTAATTACCATACATCTTTTTTATTCGTGGTAATATTTAAAGTTTTCCTCGAGACATGAATGCATATTCTGTTAAGGTTTGAATTGTTCAAAATGTGTACCCTTGATCAAGCTAGAGATGTTTTCACTCTGTTGTTGCCAAACCCTGAGCAGCTCTGATCAGATTAACCATATGGAGCATTAGTTAAGATTGAACTTGTCCTGCTGTGCCACTCGTTTTATTTGTGTGGCTCTTCCCATGACCCAGAACGTTGCATGTTCCCACACTGGGCTTTGGAAATGCAAACAGAGGAGTTTAAGTGATAGTAAACTACTGTTTGTAAGGATAACTTGAGAGTTAAGGGCATGATTCTTCCAGTATGTGTTGTGGATCTGCACAATGTTGCTGTGGGAAGCCTGTGGCTTACATCTTTAAGGAGATTGGGAGTTACAAGCTGTTTACACAGTCTGGGAAACTCAGTCACTAGACTTATATCTAAGCCAAAAATGGAGTACTACAAGTGTATATATGTGTTTTATAGTCAACGTCATGCATATAAAACACCTCAGTGTCACAACAATGCGATGAAATGTTTAGTCCCTTTCAGTTTGGAAAATAGCAACATAACATCTGAACATATTGGTAAATCAGAGATCAGCATAACATGTTTAGGATATTAATAAGAATATATATTAGTTGATATATGTACCACGATACAAAGGTATGCAACATTTCATGTCATCCAATTGATACTCAATTCTAACTGTCATGCACTTGCTCCACAAAGCAGACACACCAACTTATACAGAGTTTTGGGTTGAAAGTTGTTAAAAGATCATATTGAATATGAAAACATATATATACCCGTCAACAGTCGGGCGGCATGACTTGTGCACTCTCATTTTCCATGTTATTGGAGCTGTTATTCAGATACTTATAACGCCAAATGCAAGAGCTGCACATCCTGCTGCTGCTTTGCATTAAAAGCTTTCTAGCCATTGATCGCTAAAAGGCCTTTAAGGATGCAGCAGGTTTTAAAAGGGTTGTCAAGGATGCACTAACTCTTTGTGAATATAAACTGCAAGATCTGGAAGTTTTGTTTGATATATTATCAGGGAATAATAGTAAGAAGAGGCTACCTTAGTCAGACGGTTACACAAACAATGCAGTTGTTCAAAATGATCTTCCGCCCCTTGCCTAATGTAAAGATCTATGTTGGCAAATAGCTGGTGGAAAAATCTGTGCAAAGAGAGTCTGGCAGCTCGTGGAGGCAGTAGATACAAGGACATTGAAGAGCATGATGGAAGTAATGTTAAAAGAAAAATATACAGAGAAGTGGCAATTCACAGATGAATGGGTGAGACGAGATCTGCTTTTTTGTTCAGTTTTTTAGTAATACAATGAGTATTTAATGACATTGTTTGTTATGCAGTTTTATGGCCATTTAAAAAAAAAAGTGTTTTGTTTACCAGCCATTGGCAGATAGACCAGAAAGTTCACTTTGGACCCAAGATGGATGCTTCACTATAACCTCAAAGTCTCTTGTATAAAAAAAAAAACACTCGTACTCCCAGCAATATCAGACTCTGCTGAAAAAGAGCTCAATGCTGCCCACTACTCCTTTTCACGTCTCACATCACAAATGGATTACATGGTGTGTGATTGGCTTTTTTCTCTTGTGTGTGTGCAGGGGAGATCTTCGAGCTCAAGGCGGAGCTAAACAGTGATAAGAAGGAGAAGAAGAAAGAGGCTGTGAAGAAGGTCATTGCATCCATGACAGTTGGCAAGGATGTCAGGTGAGTAAGAGGATAGTATATCTATGAAACATCCACACTGGAGAAATGCAGGATAACAACACCTTGTCCTTCCTTCAGTGCTCTGTTCCCGGATGTTGTGAACTGCATGCAGACGGACAACCTGGAGCTGAAGAAGCTGGTCTACCTGTACCTGATGAACTACGCCAAGAGTCAGCCAGACATGGCTATCATGGCTGTTAACACCTTCGTAAAGGTAAAGCTCAATAATAATAATAATAATAATAATAAAGCTTTATTTATATAGCACTTTTCATACAACACGTGCAGCTCAAAGTGCTTTACAAAATGACACATCACAAGTTAAAAACAAACAAGACGTTCCCCTCAGATTATTTGTTAAGAACTTTACAGGTGCATGCAGCAAAATATAACATTTGATCAGGTTAATAGACACAAGGAGGTTAAATGTATTATAATACAAATAAAATAAATAATGGTTTCTCTCAGACAGACAAGACAACTGAGTCGATGCAACAATATGAAATATAAAACCCCATAAAACAAAGTGAACATATAGGTACAACAGAAATACAAATAAAAAGATAATAGTAATAAAAATGCCATCATTCTAATAAAGGTTAAACGATTAAGAAATAAAAAAGACCAACGTGAAAATAGATAATGCTATTGAAGCATGTTAGATTAAAGGTAGGGTAGGTAAGTTTGAGAAACCAGCTCGAGATCGCTAGAATTTGAAAATACACGACCGGAGAAAATCTGCCACTTCCTTATAGAGCCCCTCCTCCAACACACACGAACGCGCACATGACCAATGAGGGCACGAGATAAGTTTGTGCACAGATGGAAGGCTGACAGGCAGGTAGGCCATCCAGTTATTTTAGCCGGGCCGGCTAAAATGATTGGTCGTGCTTTTTACAGTACTACGGCTTCCACAGATGACATTTTTTTATGGATTTTTTGTCAAAGCACTTAAGATATTCATTGCTATCGGGATGTTAAGAGCATTCCATGGAATATAACAAAAAGTGTATCTCAAGCCGGTTTCTCAAAGTTACCTACCCTACCTTTAATAAAATAAGATTAAATCCTTTAAGACCTATAAAATAAATAAAACAATATAAATGTAGGTAAATAATAAAGACTAAAAGAACATTTAAAGTGGGGGGTTTATGTAAAACATATTTTATTTTATATTTCTAGAACAGTATTTGAAGTACAGTTGTAAGAGCTTGCTTGGTCGATGCAATTGTTCCTATTGTGCCAAAAGTGATTTTATAATATAATGAAAGTATTTAAGTCCCTTGTTTTGATACAGTGGTGTAAAAATGTTTGTACAACATTGTATGATAGGGAGGATGCATTTTCTCTTGATAATTTGAACCTACTCATGCACGCTGTTTATGGTCTACTCGCAGCTGTGAGAAGTGCCTCTCCATTATCCCTCTGAATTCAATAAGATAATTACAAACCCTCGGAGTATCCGTTTAAGTTGAACACAGCCAACCGTATCCTTTGAAGATTGATTCTTCTTTCTTCCCTTTAGTCATACGACAATAGCAGTGACACCTCGAGATATGATGACAAATGTGCCTGATTTTTAACCAGCTTTGAGTCGTTGCAATATGCATGGAGAGTTTCCCTTTAATTCTTTCCAGAATGCTTATGCAAATACATGTTGTATACATTCAAATCTGTTTCAGAGTAACAATGTAATTGTGACAAAATGATGACCTTTTTGAACCCTCATTTAGGACTGTGAAGACCTGAACCCTCTGATCCGGGCCCTTGCTGTTCGTACAATGGGTTGCATCCGTGTGGACAAGATCACAGAGTACCTCTGTGAGCCGCTGAGGAAATGTCTGAAGGATGAAGACCCGTATGTGAGGAAGACCGCCGCTGTGTGTGTCGCAAAGCTCCATGATATCAACGCCCAGCTGGTGGAGGACCAAGGCTTCCTGGACACCCTGAAAGACCTCATCTCTGACTCCAACCCCATGGTACGACCTCTTTGTTTAAACCAGACACATTTCCACAGATTTGACACAGCTGGCTTCAAGCCCCAGCTCTGCCTTTCCCTGATTAGCCCCTCTGCTGGCATACAAATATTTAACATGTTGCCCAAGTTGTGTTATTAAAATGACCTCTACTTTATATCTTAATGCGGGTTCAAAGGGCTGCCACAATTAAATATCGTCCGCCATAAATGGATCTCATTGGTGGTCTAATGGATAGTGAGGTTGGCTGATGATCGGAAGGTTGCAAGTTCAAATCCCGCCTGGAACACCACTACTAGTGTGCCCTTGAGTAAGGCACTTAGCCCTCAGTTACTCCAGGGAGAATGTCCCTGTAATTGGTCATTCTAAGTCACTTTGGAATAAGGCGTCTGCTAAATGCCTAAATTGTAAATTATATTTTTGGGAGAATAAACCCCACAGATCCTCAACTCCGGTGTGTCTCACTCACTAACAACGCAATACAGAGCAACAAGAACGTTGTCTACAGTAGCCATGAACTTGCATGTATTTTCTTATTTGAGGGAAAATAACAAAGGTGTTGCGTGGGCCACCCGAATAGGTTAAGGGGCCTTTGGTTTTTCTTTAAAGTAAAATAAGATGAGCTAATAATAGAATTAAATGCTGTACAGTGAAATACAATACTGCTTATTGTAATAATAACTGGGGGCTTCAATTGTTCTGCTGGCATTTATCCATCTATAAGTATATCTATCATTTATTTAACTTTTGTGTTCATCTTCAGGTTGTAGCGAACGCAGTGGCAGCGCTGTCGGAGATAGCAGAGTCTCACCCCAACAGCAATCTACTGGACCTGAACCCTCAGACCATCAACAAGTTGCTGACGGCTTTGAACGAGTGCACAGAGTGGGGACAGATATTCATTCTCGACTGCCTGGCCAATTACTCACCTCGTGATGACCGAGAGTCCCAGAGGTGAGAGAAAGCCTTCATTAACTATGCATGGAAAATACACCCATTCACACCGTTTTTGTATTCTTATTCTTTATTAGGATCCCCGTTAGCACTAGCATGAGCATTGGCTATTCTTCCTGGGGTCCTCACACACACAAAACATACATAAAACAAAACAGCTCATCATTTCATGCAATTTACAGTGCTATATGAAATGGAAACTAAAATGGTCATCCAATTTTAGCCATCATAAGGCCAAACAAATACAAATAAGTGTACATAATAATACATACATACCCACACACGTTTAATTTCTCTCTCTCTCTTTTCTCTCCCGATATCAGCATCTGTGAGCGTGTGACCCCACGGCTCTCCCACGCCAACTCTGCAGTGGTGTTGTCAGCCGTTAAAGTTTTAATGAAGTTCATGGAGATGCTGCCCAAAGACTTGGACTACTATGGCACCCTACTGAAGAAGCTCGCCCCCCCACTGGTCACGCTCCTCTCTGCTGAGCCCGAGTTACAATATGTGGCCCTTCGAAACATCAACCTCATCGTACAGAGACGGTAAATGTTGGGAGATGACATGTGGAGGCTCTTTAGTATTCTTTATACTTTGGGAATATCATAACATAATAAAAGTAGTGTTTTATTGCAGCATGGTACATTTTCCACAAATAACAGGGAATTATTTTAATTTTTAGCCCAGAGATCCTGAAACACGAGATGAAGGTTTTCTTTGTGAAGTACAATGACCCAATCTATGTGAAACTGGAGAAGCTGGACATCATGATCCGCCTAGCATCTCAAGCTAACATCGCCCAGGTAACACATCCACAGCTGTCATACTTCACTGTGTGTGAAAACCATTATCTTTGGGGTGCCTTCAGAAAGCAAAACATGTTCATGCGTTTCTGTGTGGCTGTAGGTTCTGGCTGAGCTGAAGGAGTACGCCACTGAGGTGGATGTGGACTTTGTCCGTAAAGCAGTCAGGGCCATTGGCCGCTGTGCCATCAAAGTAGAGGTGAGTGGAGATTATATCACGCTGCTGTCACATGTTTAGTTTGTATTTCTCTTTAACTATCAGCTATGTCGCACAGCAATAAAACATCATTTATAAGATTCCTCCTTCTTAGTTTCAAACTACACGTTTCTGGAGATGTTCAAATTCACTGTAAGCCTAGTTTGTTAATACTGATATAACTGTAGTAGATGTAGGAGTTTGACAGCTTGACACTGATGGAAGGTTTATTACTCAGCAGATTGTTACATATGCAACAATATGTTAATTGTTATCAATATGTTCTATATTGTGACAATATCATTTATGCATATTAAAAGCACACAATAAATATGCGTTTGTCCAAAGTGGTTTTTTTCTGCAGCCCAATCATGACAGATTTATTCTTCTCTCCATTTATTAGCAATCAGCGGAGCGCTGCGTCAGCACGCTGCTTGACCTCATCCAGACCAAGGTCAACTATGTGGTGCAGGAGGCCATCGTGGTCATCAAGGACATCTTCCGCAAGTACCCCAACAAGTACGTTCAGTGAAAGACATCAGTGTGGTGATTTCAGAATGATTTGTTTACACTTCGTTATGCAGATTCGAATCTTTATTAGCCATTCATCAGGAACTGGTGGAAACTGATTCTGCTGTAAGGCTGTTATTATTCTCAAAATGACATGACAACACCTTACACCTCTATCAAAGTCCGACAAGGCTTTATAGTCCGCCCGTTTTAAATTGAGACATTTTCAGATGCATGATGTATGAACTATTTTGTGCTTTGCATTGTTCGTTGGTGTACACATTCACTCATGCATTCTATTGCACCCTGCACTCCACTTCACTTGCCCTCAATTTCATTTCTCCTGGCCCTCACATATTCAGAGTGAAAGTTCATTACACAGACAAAGTGGTTTCAGATTTGCATTTATCCTGAAATGCATGCAGATGAGGTTTTGGGCCAGAAAATATTCCTCAGGGACAGTTCATAAAACCAGGTAGATTCATGGAGCATGACACAGTCCTCTCCCACACACAACTCAAAGTCATCAGCGAGTCGCCAAGGGAGCAGCTTTCAAAGGTTTCCAGCTCGACATGGCTCGAGTCTTTAGCTACATGACTCATTCAAACTTCTGCATTTTCTATTAATTACATATCAACTCAATCTTACCGCCTCAGGCTATCTTGCACTATGTAAATGCATTCGTTATGGGTGAATTGGTTTGGATCAAAAATGCCTCAACCACATGAATTAATCAAAGATTGCAGAAAAACATTTGCTGGTTGAGCGTCTAGCAATCGAAACATTCAGCCAGAGCTAAAAGGAGAATAAATATTGGATTTACATTTGTCAGGCTGCCAGAACAAACAACTCTAAAGTCATGCTGATGTTGCTCAATGGTGTGTGTGTGCTGGATGTGAAAGCAGTCGGTGTGCTAATACGTTTGAAAAGCCGGTGACGTGTTATGGCTGGTTATCGGTCAACTTTTTCTGTACCTCCTTTTCATTCAAACATTAATGGAGTTTTATGTTATTATAGTTATTGGTTTGAACTGATTGTTTAAAATAGTTGCCATTCCTAATCAGAGATGGCAAAAGTACACACAACCTTTACTCAAGTAGAAGTACAGATACTCGTGTTTAAAATACTCTGGTCAAAGTAGAAGTGCCGACTAAACTTCATTACTCAAGTAAAAGTAAAGAAGTTTGGGCTTCAAAATGTACTTAACTAAGAAGTACCCATAACTACCATCTGTTTAAAAGAGTACCTGACCTCCCTTTATATTAATAGAACAATAATGTCATTGTTAGCTAATGAATGTTTCCATGCTGAACAACGGCATCATGACAACATTCTAATTGGTCGATCTTCTTTAGAGAAGACCAGGAAATGATGGATACACGGATCGTGTTCAAATCAATAGGCACGCAATGACTCTAAATAATAATGATCACGCCACCAAACTCAGATTAAAACTAAAGTAACCAGCCTGTTTTGAAAATGTAAGAAGTAGAAAGTTCAGGTATTTGTGTGTAAAAGTAAAAAGTCGTCAGAAAAATAAGTAGTGGAGTAAAGTACTGATACCAGGAAAATGTACTCAAGTACAGTAACGAAGTATTTGCACTCCACTTTTTCCCACCTCTGTTCCTAATACATGTTGCTGTTGTGTTTTGTGTGACTGTTTCCAGGTACGAGAGTGTGATTGCCACCCTGTGTGAACACCTGGAGTCTCTGGACGAGCCTGAGGCCCGGGCCGCTATGATCTGGATCGTGGGAGAGTACGCTGAGCGCATCGACAACGCCGACGAGCTGCTGGAGAGCTTTTTGGAGGGATTCCATGATGAAAGCACTCAGGTGGGTTAAGGATAGTTTTTGGGGGAACAGCAATTTTCAGCCTGTGCTCGCAGCACGAAGCACACATTGTGTTTTGTTCCTGGAAACCATTAAAGTGATGGGTATGCTGCTGCAGGGCAGTAGAAATGAAGGTGGCATGTCACACACAAATGCAGAAGTACTGCAGAGAACGGACAATCTGTGCTACTGTGATGGACATGAAAGTATCCTAGATGACTATTATATGTCGATTTACTGTGTTTATAAAGAGGTAATGGGAGTTATAGAAACACTTTTTATATTTGGCTCAGGGACACATTTTAGAGCAGCCATATCTCACTCTGAAATGTGTTGCACCACAGAGAGTGTGGGCTAAGAACAGGCTCTTCTCCGTTAGACCACTTTCCCCTGAATAATAGATGCATTTCCATATTGCCTCGGAGAACCTTTTCGGGTTTTAAGTGATTTTGTGGGTAAAAATAAATAAATTATGCATAAAACCTTCCATTTTAGGCTGTTTTGTAACGGCAGATTTAATTAGTAGTTGGAATATTTACTGTTTAGCAGGGTGTGGCTTTCATGGAAAACCTAATCCCTCAAAAGCAAAAGGTTTATTTATTTATTTATGTGTTTACTGTGGTTCAGTGCAGGCCATTGTTAAAACATCATCATTAAGATACACCTTAGAACTGTTTTAAGGACCATTTTACTTCCACTCGCTGCATTTGAACTTAGCATGTGAGCAGTTGTAACGTGTGGTTTGTGTTCGTTCTGTCCTCTAGGTGCAGTTGCAGCTGCTGACGGCAATTGTCAAGTTGTTCCTGAAGAAGCCCACGGAGACCCAGGAGCTCGTGCAGCAGGTGTTAAGCCTGGCTACACAGGTGAGATAAAACACTTTCACCATGTGATGTTTCTACCATCATATTCTACATGCTTTTAACATCCTCATATGTTCTATTCAGACATCACTTTTTGAGTTTGCTGCTTTCTGTATCTTTTCCAAGGCGGTCTATTTTAGTTAATCGTTCCAGGGCACTGGAGTATGGTAATGAAAATATGAATATGAGCCTTAAGCTTCCCTTCTTCCCTTAGTAATGACTGCAGTGGTTCTGGCTGTTACCCTAATTGTGTTTTAATGGTTTTATGTTGCCAGCATTTGCACATTTATTTCGGAAAAGTATTATTTAGCCAAATAACACCAGTGCACGATTTATTATTTCAGAATTTACATAAAACGATCAACCTAATTGTAGTATTATCATGAATAAGACACTGATGAATTGTAATCATGTATAATATTATCACCTCAGTAATAATAAGTTGTCTTTCTTTGTCCTCCATTATTTATGTAAGGGATAATGTGCAGCGAGGCGGTCATTATGGGGAAAAGAACACCCGACAGGCTCATCATGATGAGACTGAATGACCAAGTCGCTGCACATTATCCCGCTTATTACACGGCCATATACTAAACAAACTAACGACTCGACTCCCAATATGAATTGAAATGATTTTATTGACTTCAAAATGAT